>NC_053022.1:448257189-448553383 GCF_003073215.2 Triticum urartu | reverse complement strand
GGGTTAAATTCTCTGAAATAGAGGGACTTTTCTGAAAAATGCCTTGACGGACGACAGAAACCCAATTTTCTTTATTATTAGGTAAAGATAAAGATTTTTGGCCTCGTGATGGAGAAAGTATAGCTCTAGCTTGGGGGAGGCTTAAGTCAATGTTATATTCATGCCCCAATCATGAGCTCTCAAGAGAAATTATTATTCAGAATTTTTATGCTTGGCTTTCTCGTGATGATCAATCCATGCTCGATACTTCTTGTACTCGACCTTTAAAAAGAAGACCAGTCAATTCAAATACGATCACTTAGAAAGAATTCGAACTCGAAACACGGGGAACTCGAGAGTAAACATGAGGCATGCAAGCTTGAGTTTGATTGTGTTAAATCTTTTGTGAATACCATTGCTTTTCACAAGTATAGCACTAAATATGGACTTTACTCTGAGATAGTAGCCTCTTTTGTGAATCATTTGCCACTCATGTTGATCTCCCTAAGGAGAAGTGGTTTAAATATCATCCCCCTATTAAATAAGAAATTAAAGAATCGGTTATAGATAAAGATGAAACTATCATTTATAATGTTGATCCAGTTGTGCCTACTGCTTATATTGAAAACACACCTTGCCCTGTTTGGATAAAGGAACATGCTAAGGTATCAGCCGTGGTTCACAAAAGTAATATTAAAGCACCTAAACCCTCTGAACAAATCAAAGTAGAACCTAGTGTTGCTATGGTAAAATATCTCTTGGTTGAAAACCTTGATGGGCATGTTATTTATTTTTGTGATAAAGCTGCGAGAATTGCCAAACCTGGTGGAAACGATAAACATAAACCTGTTCTTGGCATGCATGTTGTCGCAGTTAAAATAGGATATCATTGCTATCATGGCTTATGTGATTTAGGTGCTAGTGTGAGTGCTATTCCTTTTACCTTATACCAAGAAATTATGAATGATATAGCACTCGCTGAAATGGAAGACATAGATGTCACTATCAAACTTGCTAATAGAGATACCATCACACCACTTGGGATTGTTAGAGATGTTGAAGTCTTGTGTGGGAAAAATAAAATACTCTACTGAGTTTCTAGTTCTTGGTTCCCCACAAGATGACCTTTGTCCCATAATCTTCGGTAGACCTTTCTTGAACACAGTCAATGCTAAGATAGATTGTGAAAAAAGAAATTGTTAGTGTTAGCTTTGGTGATATGTCTCATGAGTTTAATTTCTCTAAGTTTCATAGACAACCTCATGATAAAGAATCACCTAGTAAGGATGAAATAATTGGTCTTGCTTGTTTTTCCATACCTCCTACTAATCCACTTGAACAATATTAGCTAGACCATGAAAATGATATGCACTTGCATGAAAGAAATGAAATAAATAAAATATTCTTTGAACAACAACCTCTCCTTAAACACAATTTGCCTATTGAAACTTTAGGAGGACTGATATGTCTCCAACGTATCTATAATTTTTCATTGTTCCATGATGTTATATTATCATTCTTGGATGTTTTAAAATCATTTATAGAAACTTTATATCATTTTTTGGGACTAACCTATTGACATAGTGCCTAGTACAAGTTGTTGTTTTTTGCTTGTTTTTTACTCTACAGGATATCAGTACCAAACGGAGTCCAAACGCAGCGAAACTTTTTGGAGAATTTTTCTGGGCCAGAAGACACCTGTTGGGCCAAAGAAGTACCGGAGGGGCTGTGAGGGGAGCAAAACCCACCTAGGCACACCAGGGAGCCCAGGCACACCCTGGTGGGTTGTCCCCACCTCGGCCGCCTCCCACACCGCCTCTTTGCTCTATAAATACCACAAAAATCCAGAAACCCTAGGGGAGTCGACGAAACACAATTCCAGCCACCGCAAGTTCCAGAACCACCAAATTCAATCTTGACACCATCACGGAGGGGTTCATCATCCTTATTAGTGCCTCTCCGATGATGCGTGAGTAGTTCATTTTAGACCTATGGGCCCGTAGTTAGTAGCTAGATGGCTTCCTCTCTCTCTCTTTTGATTCTCAATACAATGGTCTCTTAGAGATCTATTTGGTGTAACTCCTTTTGCGGTGTGTTTGTTGGGATCCGATGAGCTTTGAGTTTTTGACCAGATCTATTTTATCCATGAAAGTTATTTGAGTTTTGATCTCTTATATGTATGATTACTTATAGCCTCGTATTTCTTCGAATCTTTGGTTTAGTTAGGCCAACTAGATCGATTTTTCTTGCCATGGGAAGAGGTGCTTTGTGATGGGTTCGGTCGTGCGGTGTTCTTTCCCAATGACAGAAGGGGCAACAAGACATGTATTGATCGTTGCCATTAAGGACAACAAGATGCATGGGGTCTATTCCTACATGAATAGATCTTGTCTACATCATGTCATCATTCTTATTGCATTACTATCTTTTTACATGAACTTAATACACTAGATGCATGCTGGATAGGGGTCGATGTGTGGAGTAATAGTAGTAGATGCAGGCAGGAGTCGGTCTACTAATCTTGGACATGATGCCTATATAATGATCATTGCCTGGATATTGTCATAATTATTTGAAGTTCTATCAATTTCCAAACAGTAATTTGTTTACCTGCCGTATGCTATTTTTCTTGAGAGAAGCCGTTAGTGAAATATATGCCCCCCCTGGGTCTATCCTTTATCATATTTGCTTCGAGATGTATTTTTATTTGCTTTTGCTTATAGATTTATTATTCCCAAAGCCCAAAAATACCTTGCTGCAATTTTTTTGTTATTTATTTTATTTCACGTTTCCACAAGATCAATTTATCCACAATCTATCTTTTACCCGAGAGGCATGGACAACCCCTCTTACGCGTCGGGTTGCAAGTATTTGTTCTTTGTGTGCAGGTACCGTTTACATAGTGTTGCTTGGTTTTCCTACTGGTTCGATAACCTTGATTTCATCACCGAGGGAAATACCTACCATAGTTGTGCTGCATGATCCCTTCCTCTTCGGGGAACTACTGACATGGACACGAGTCATCAAGGACTTCATCCACCTAAAGATGATCCCGTGTTAGAATTAAAGCAATTGCCTGACACTTTGAAGTATGCTTATCTTGATGAGAAAAAGATGTATCCTATCTATACCTATACTAATGAGTGACTCCCTAAAAATTCCCACGTTAATTAGAAATTAGGAGCCGTTAATCTAGTGGGACCGAGTTATTATGATGTAGATCAATCCATAAAATTCTTGGCGAAAAATTAACTCCACGTTCTCTTTTGTCGGTTAGGAAAATAGAAGGAGAAAATGACTCAATCCATGGACACTTCCTAAAAAAACCTCGACTCCGGGATCTCTTTCCTCGGTTAGAGTAATAGAAGGAAAAAACAAAGAAACTTCCATATCTGAATCGATCTATATGTAATACATCCATGGCATCTTGCTTTTCCACGAAAAAAATCCCAAATTCTTAGCAAGTATCCTCCCGATCCCCTGTAAATTGTTGTGTTCATTACTATTAGTTCTCCTGATCGCGTCCCTCCCCTTGCTTCTCTCTCTTCTCATGTACGATAGCTCATGTCCATGTTCACCAATTCATCTTGGATTAGACCATGAGCATCTTGGATCAATATTATTGTACGACCAGCTGGACGTCGAGCAGTATTATTGTACGACAGCTCATGTCCATGTTGACCAATTCATCTTGGAGCATACCATGAGCATCAACTCCAAGCCAGGTAAGCCTTCGTCTTCATCCATGTGCGCTGCAGTTCATGACTAGGAAGAGGTTTAGGACTAAAAGAGTCTATGCTATTCAAGGATTTATTTCCATCTGATCGAAAAGATGGAGCATAGATGATCCATACTCTAGAGCCAACAAAACCAAACATGTCCCCCATAATGATATAGATCGGCACACATATGTGTTGAAGTAGAGACAAAGTAGTTGGAAGAAACATATTACATGGCAAGACATGTAAGGCCATAAGAGTTAAGAAATTGAGAGTTGCTAATGAAGGTTATTGATGGTAAAAAGCAATCAATCACTTGATAATGTTAATAAAGAACTAGCAGAAATTTAAAGGCCACTTTGATCTTTTGTAACAACCCAAGACCATCATTGCCAAAATAATTAGTCGCACATCCCATAAGAGAGAACAATATAAATGGGTGGGGTTTTGCTCTTAATTTCTGCACCTATTGTTCAACCACCTAATTGGAACTTGCCTTTTGAAATTATGAGTGATGGTAGTGATTATGTTGTTGGTGTTGTTCTAGGACAAAGAGTTGATAAGAAATTAAATGTTATCCATTATGCTAGCAAAACTCTAGACAGTTCCCAAAGAAATTATGCTACAACTAGAAAAGAATTCTTAGCAGTTGCGTTTGCTTGTGATAAATTTAGATCTTACATTTTTGATTCAAGAGTAATTGTTCACACTGATCATTCTAATATAAAATATCTTATGAAAAAGAAAGATGCTAAACCTAGACTCATTAGTTGGGTTCTCTTGCTACAAGAATTTGACTTACATAGCACTGATAGGAAAGGAGCTGAGAACCCCGTAGCTGATAACTTGTCTAGGTTAAAAAATATTCTTGATGAGCCGCTACCTATTGATGATAGATTTCTTGATGAACAACTAGCTGTAATAAATGCTTCTCATAATACTCCTTGGTATGCTAACTATGCTAATTACATTGTTGCTAAATTTATACCACCGAGTTTCACATACCAACAAAAGAAAAAAATCTAATCAAATAAATATCTACGAAAATAATTTGCACGGTTTCATACGCAATAATATCCAAGGATCCATGCATAATACTCGCTCCGTAAACTAATAAAAGAGTGTTTAGATCACTATTTTAATGATCTAAATGCTCTTATATTAGTTTCGAAAGGGAGTACTTAATTATGTGTCTTTTCAGTTAACTAATGCGTGGCACATTTAAATCATTCGAAGCTGTGTGGTATGATCATATGAAGTTCTTTGATAAGATCTTATGATTTAAGATTTTTTATATATCATTTCTTATTAAATCTGCTTCCAATCATGTAGTCTTTTCAAATGTATAATTTTTCTATTCACTTCATGAGAGGACGACCTTCTTGGTCTGTGAGGCATGGTGACATTTAAATACAAAATTACCAGGCATGACAAACTAGCACGTGCGAATGCACGGGCCGTTGACTAGTTATTATTAGTGCTATCCCTTTAGAACATGAAGAAGAAGGATTATTATAAATTCTGAAGAAGCATCGTGCTGCTATTGGATATACTCTTGATGATCTTAAGGGCATTAGTCCCACTCTCTGTCAGCACAAGATTAATATGGAACCTGATGCTAAACCCGTTGTTGATCATCAACGATGATTGAATCCTAAAATGAAAGAAGTGGTAAGAACTGAAATGCTAAAACTTCTGGAAGTAGGTATAATCTATCCCATAGCTAATAGTAGATGGGTAAGTCATGTTAATTGTGTCCCTAAGAAAGGAGGCATTACTGTTGTTCCTAATGATAGTAATGAACTTATCCCACAAAGAATTGTTTTTGGCTATAGAATGGTAATTGATTTTAGAAAATTAAATAAAGCTACTAGATAAGATCATTACCCTATGCCTTTTGTTGATCAAGTGCTAGAAAGATTATCTAAGCACACTCACTTTTGTTTCCTTGATGGATATTCTATTTTTTCTCAAATACCTGTTTCACAATCTGATCAAGGGAAAACCACTTTTACTAGTCCTTTTCGAACCTATGCTTATAGACATATGCCTTTTGGTTTATGCAATGCACCTACTACCATTCAAAGAGGTATGACTGTTATATTCTCTGATTTTTGTTAAAAGATTGTTGAGGTTTTCATGGATGATTTCTCCGTTTACGGAACTTCTTTTCATGATTTCTTAAGCAACCTTGATCGACTTTTTCAGAGATGTGAATAAAGTAATCCTGTCTTGAATTGGGAGAAGTGCCACTTTATGGTTAATGAAGCCATTGTCTTGGGGCATCAAATTTGCAAACAAGGTATTGAAGTGGATAAAGCCAAAGTTGATGCAATTGAGAAAATGTCATGTCCTAAGGACATCAAAGGTATTCGTAGTTTCCTTGGTCATGCAAGTCTCTACTGGAGGTTTATTGAAGGCTTCTCTAAAATTTCTAGGCCTCTTACTAATCTTTTACAAAAGGATGTTCCATTTGTTTTTTATCATGATTGTGTAGAAGTCTTTGAAACACTTAATAAAGCATTAATTTCTGCACCTATTGTTCAACCACCTAATTGGAACTTGCCTTTTGAATTTATGAGTGATGGTAGTGATTATGTTGTTGGTGTTGTTCTAGGACAAAGAGTTGATAAGAAATTAAATGTTATCCATTGTGCTAGCAAAACTCTAGACAGTGCCCAAAGAAATTATGCTACCACTAAAAAAGAATTCTTAGCAGTTGTGTTTGCTTCTGACAAATTTAGATCTTACATTGTTGGTTCCAAAGTAATTGTTCACACTGATCATGCTGCTATAAAACATCTTATGAAAAAGAAAGATGCTAAACCTAGACTCATCAGGTGGGTTCTCTTGCTACAAGAATTTGACTTACATAGCACTGATAGGAAAGGAGCTGAGAACCCCATAGCTGATAACTTGTCTAGGTTACAAAATATTCTTGATGACCCACTACCTATTGAAGATAGCTTTCCTGATGAACAACTAGCTGTAATAAATGCTTCTCATAATACTCCTTGGTATGCTAACTACGCTAACTACATTGTTGCTAAATTTATACCACCGAGTTTCACATACCAACAAAAGAAAAAAATTCTAATCAAATAAATATGTGCGAAAATAATTTGCACGGTTTCATACACAATAATTTCCAAGGATCCATGCATACTACTCGCTCCGTAAACTAATAAAAGAGCGTTTACATCACTAGTTTAATGATCTAAACGTTCTTATATTAGTTTAGAGTACTTAATTATGTGTCATTTCAGATAACTAATGCATGGCACATTTAAAGAATTGGAAGTTGTGTGATAGGATTATATGAAGTTCTTATGAATTTTTATATATAATTTCTTATTAAATCTGCTTCCAATCGTGTAGTGTTTTCAAATGTATATTTTTCTGTTCACTTCATGTGAGGACAACCTTCTTGGTCTACAAGGCATGGTGACATTTAAATACAAAATTACCATGCATGACAAACTAGCATGTGCGAATGCATGGGCTGTTGACTAGTTATTATTAGTGCTATCCTTTAGAACATGAAGAAGAAGGATTATTAAAAATTCTAAAGAAGCATCTTGCTGCTATTGGATATACTCTTGATGATCTTAAGGGCATTAGTCCCACTCTCTTCAGCACAAGATTAATATGGAACCTGATGCTAAACCCATTGTTGATCATCAACGATGATTGAATCCTAAAATGAAAGAAGTGGTAAGAACCGAAATGCTAAAACTTCTAGAAGCAGGTATAATATATCCCATAGCTAATAGTAGATGGGTAAGTCCTGTACATTGTGTCCCTAAGAAAGGAGGCATTAGTGTTGTTCCTAATGGTAATAATGAACTTATCCCACAAAGAATTGTTACTGGCTATAGAATGGTAATTGATTTTAGAAAATTAAATAAAGCTACTAGAAAAGATCATTACCCTCTGCCTTTTGTTGATCAAGTGCTAGAAATATTATCTAAGCACACTCACTTTTGTCTCCTTCATGGGTATTTGTTTTTTCTCAAATACCTGTTTCACAATCTGATCAAGGGAAAGCCAGTTTTACTTGTCCTTTTGGAACCTATGCTTATAGACGTATGCCTTTTGGTTCGCGCAATGCACCTGCTACCTTTCAAAGAGGTAGGACTCCTATATTCTCTGATTTTTGTTAAAAGGTTGTTGAGGTTTTCATGGATGATTTCTCCATTTATGGAACTTCTTTTCATGATTGCTTAAGCAACCTTGATCGAGTTTTTCAGAGATGTGAATAAACTAATCCTGTCTTGAATTGGGAGAAGTGCCACTCTATGGTTAATGAAGCCATTGTCTTGGGGCATAAAATTTCCAAACGAGGTATTGAGGTGGATAAAGCCAAAGTTGATGCAATTGAGAAAATATAATGTCCTAAGGACATCAAAGGTATTCGTAGTTTCTTTGGTCATGCTAGTTTCTATTGGAGGTTTATTAAAGACTTCTCTAAAATTTCTAGGCCTCTTACTAATCTTTTACAAAAGGATGTTCCATTTGTTTTTTATGATGATTGTGTAGAAGCCTTTGAAACACTTAATAATGCCTTGATTTCTGCACCTATTCTTCAACCACCTAATTGGAACTTGCCTTTTGAAATTATGAGTGATGGTAGTGATTATGTTGTTGGTGTTGTTCTAGGACAAAGAGTTGATAAGAAATTAAATGTTATCCATTATGCTAGCAAAACTCTAGACAGTTCCCAAAGAAATTATGCTACAACTAGAAAAGAATTCTAAGCAGTTGTGTTTGCTTGTGACAAATTTAGATCTTACATTGTTGATTCCAAAGTAATTGTTCACACTGATCATGCTGCTCTAAAATATCTTATGAAAAAGAAAGATGCTAAATCTAGACTCATTAGGTGGGTTCTCTTGCTACAAGAATTTGACTTACATAGCACTGATAGGAAAGGAGCTGAGAACCCCGTAGCTGATAACTTGTCTAGGTTACAAAATATTCTTGATGACCCACTACCTATTGATGATAGCTTTCCCGATGAACAACTAGCTGTAATAAATGCTTCTCATAATACTCCTTGGTATGCTAACTACGCTAATTACATTGTTGCTAAATTTATACCACCGAGTTTCACATACCAACAAAAGAAAAAAATCAAATAAATATCTTCGAAAATAATTTGCATGGTTTCATATGCAATAATTTCCAAGGATCCATGCATAATATTCGCTCCATAAACTAATAAAAGAGGATTTAGATCACTACTTTAATGATCTAAACGCTCTTATATTAGTTTAGAGAGGGAGTACTTAATTATGTGTCTTTTCAGTTAACTAATGCGTGGCACATTTAAAGCATTGGAAGCTCTGTGATATGATCATACGAACTTCTTTGACAAGATCTTATGATTTAAGAATTTTTATATATCATTTCTTCTTAAATCTGCTTCGAATCGTGTAGTGTTTTCAAATGTATAATTTTTTTGTTCGCTTCATGTGAGGACGACCTTCTTGGTCTGTGAGGCATGGTGACATTTAAATATAAAATTACCATGCATGACAAACTAGCATGTGCGAATGCACGGGCCATCGACTAGTTATTATTAGTGCTATCCTTTTAGAACATGAAGAAGAAGGATTTGAAGGAAATATGCCCTAGAGGCAATAATAAAGTTATTATTTATTTCCTTATATCATGATAAATGTTTATTATTCATGCTAGAATTTTATTAACCGGAAACATAATACATGTGTGAATACATAGACAAACAGAGTGTCAGTAGTATGCCTCTACTTGACTAGCTCGTTGATCAAAGATGGGTAAGTTTCCTAACCATTGACATGGGTTGTCATTTGATTAACAGGATCACATCATTAGTTGAATGATGTGATTGACTTGACCCATTCCGTTAGCTTAGCTATTGATCGTTTAGTTTGTTGCTATTGCTTTCTTCATGACTTATACATGTTCCTATGACTATGAGATTATGCAACTCCCGTTTACCGGAGGAACACTTTGTGTGCTACCAAACGTCACAACGTAACTGGGTGATTATAAAGGTGCTCTACAGGTGTCTCCGAAGGTACTTGTTGGGTTGGCGTATTTCGAGATTAGGATTTGTCACTCCGATTGTCGGAGAGGTATCTCTGGGCCCACTCGGTAATGCACATCACTATAAGCCTTGCAAGCATTGCAACTAATGAGTTAGTTGCGGGATGATGTATTACGGAACGACTAAAGAGACTTGCTAGTAATGAGATTGAACTAGGTATTGAGATACCGACGATCGAATCTCGGGCAAGTAACATACCGATGACAAAGGGAACAACGTATGTTGTTATGCGGTTTGACCGATAAATATCTTCGTAGAATATGTAGGAGCCATATGAGCATCCAGGTTCCGCTATTGGTTATTGACCGGAGACGTGTCTCGGTCATGTCTACATAGTTCTCGAACCCGTAGGGTCCGCACGCTTAAAGTTCGATGACGGTTATATTATGAGTTTATGTGTTTTGATGTACCGAAGAAGTTCTGAGTCCCGGATGAGATCGGGGACATTATGAGGAGTCTGGAAATGGTCGAGACGTAAAGATCGATATATTGGACGACTATATTCGGACATCGGAAAGGTTCCGAGTGATTCAGGTATTTTCGGGAGTACCGAGGAGTTACGGGAATTCGTAATGGGCCTTAATGGGCCATACGGGAAAGGGGAGAAAGGCCTCAAAGGGTGGCCGCACCCCTCCCCATGGGCTGGTCCGAATTGGACTAGGGAGGGGGGGCGCCCCCTTCCTTCCTTCTCCTTTTCCCTTCCCTTTCCTTCCCTCCTACTCCTCCTACTTGGAAGGGTTCCAAGTTCTACTAGGAAAGGGGGAATCCTACTCCCTGTGGGAGTAGGACTCCCCTAGGGCGCGCCATAGAGAGGGCTGACCCTCCCCCTCCTCCACTCCTTTATATACGGGGGCAGGGGGCACCCCAAAGACACAACAATTGATCTCTTGATCTCTTAGCCGTGTGCGGTGCCCCCCTCCACCATAATCCACCTTGATCATATCGTAGCGGTGCTTAGGCGAAGCCCTACGTTGGTAGAACATCATCATCATCACCACGCCATCGTGCTGACGAAACTCTCCCTCAACACTCGGCTGGATCGGAGTTCGAGGGACGTCATCGAGTTAAACGTGTGCAGAACTCGGAGGTGCCGTGCGTTCGGTACTTGATCGGTCGGATCGTGAAGACGTACGATTACATCAACCGCGTTGTGTTAACGCTTCCGCTTTCGGTCTAGGAGGGTACGTGGACAACACTCTCCCCTCTCGTTGCTATGCATCACCATCATCTTGCGTGTGTGTAGGAAATTTTTGAAATTACGACGTTCCCAACAGTGGCATCCGAGCCAGGTTTTATGCGTTGATGTTATATGCACAAGTAGAACACAAGTGAGTTGTGGGCGATATAAGTCATACTGCTTACCAGCATGTCATACTTTGGTTCGGCTGTATTGTTGTATGAAGCGGCCCGGACCGACATTACGCGTACGCTTACGCGATACTGGTTCTACCGACGTGCTTTGCACACAGGTGGCTGGCGGGTGTCAGTTTCTCCAACTTTAGTTGAACCGAGTGTGGCTACGCCCGTTCCTTGCGAAGGTTAAAACAGCACCAACTTGACAAACTATCGTTGTGGTTTTGATGCGTAGGTAAGAACGGTTCTTGCTTACGCCCGTAGCAGCCACGTAAAACTTGCAACAACAAAGTAGAGGACGTCTAACTTGTTTTTGCAGGGCATGTTGTGATGTGATATGGTCAAGACATGATGCTAAATTTTATTGTACGAGATGATCATGTTTTGTAACCGAGTTATCGGCAACTGGCAGGAGCCATATGGTTGTCGCTTTATTGTATGCAATGCAATCGCCCTGTAATGCTTTACTTTATCACTAAGCGGTAGCGATAGTCGTGGAAGCATAAGATTGGCGAGACGACAACGATGCTACGATGGAGATGAAGGTGTTGCGCCGGTGACGATCGTGATCATGAAGGTGCTTCGGAGATGGAGATCACAAGCACAAGATGATGATGGCCATATCATATCACTTATATTGATTGCATGTGATGTTTATCTTTTATGCATATTATCTTGCTTTGATTGACGGTAGCATTATAAGATGATCTCTCACTAAATTTCAAGATAAAAGTGTTCTCCCTGAGTATGCACCGTTGCCAAAGTTCGTCGTGCCCAGAAACCACGTGATGATCGGGTGTGATAAGCTCTACGTCCATCTACAATGGGTGCAAGCCAGTTTTGCACACGCAGAATACTCAGGTTAAACTTGACGAGCCTAGCATATGCAGATATGGCCTCGGAACACTGAGACCGAAAGGTCGAGCGTGAATCATATAGTAGACATGATCAACATATTGATGTTCACCATTGAAAGCTATTGTGGATCTAAGACTGACAGTAGAATGGGGGGTAGGTATGAGGAGGCAAGATCCTAGCTATGGAGTAGTTGTACACACGAGTTTTACGAGTTCAGGCCCTTCTCGGAGGAAGTAACAGCCCTACGTCTCGGTGCCCTCAGGCGGTCGACTGGATTATACGTGTGTGTGTGTGTGTTTACAAAAGTGCGAACCCCTGTCCCAGAGGAGGGGGTGGCTTATATAGAGTGCGCCAGGACCCCAACTCCCCTCCGTTACACAGGGTTCAATGTTCATAAAGGTGGGGCATTACTGGTAATGTCTACAATAAAGTGTTATAAATGCCCATAATGCTATGGTTTAAGTCGCGGCTATTGCAGAGTGGAGGGCTTCTTGTCTTCTAGTGGTCGAGTGTCTTCGAGGTGGTCGAGTGTCTTCAAGGAAGTCGAGTGAGCACATCTTCATGGTCGAGTGGATGATATTTTCTCTTCGACTGCTTCTGATTCTTTGTAAAGATGTCCTCGGGGAGGGTATGCTGGACAAGTCCATGACCCTACCCTAGGTACATAGCTTCATCATTAGCCCCTAAATGGATCAGGGTTCGAATGAGGAAGGGGTTGAGAACACTTCCGACCCACTCTTTGTGCTATGAATATGCCTTGTCCTGAAACAATGAGTTGAGGAGACGACATCGACTCCTTTCTCAGTCGCCTTGGTCCATTCTTGGTTGTTGTCGAGTGAACTTTCATGGTTGAATTCCGAATGATGATGTAGAGGGTGTTTGTCTTTAGTCTGACAGGTTGTTCCGCTCTCCGCGGATCTCGCGGGATTTGAATTTTGGGAAGCACGCCAAACGGGAGGAAACGAGGTCATCGGGACGGATTAGGTAAGTCTCCTCGATCCCCGCGCCACCTTTTTCGCCACGTACTGCGCGCGCGACTATTGCGGGATTTGTTTAGATTGCTTGGGTCCACTAGTCAGCCACTCGGCGGAAGGTCTTATAAAAGGTCTCGGGCTAGGCCTCTGCTCCGCACGCCACCATTCTCTCTTCTCTTTCTCGCGATCTCTCCGCCACTCTCGCTTCCGCCTCGTCGCTGGATCTCCGCTCGAGCTCGATCTGCCACCATGGGGAAGGATAAGACGGCGGCACTGGAACGCGTGAAGAAGGCGACCGCGAAGGCGAAGGGCAAGCGGACCAGCCGGGGCGGATCCTCGTCGAGGTCCGGCCTGCCGGTGGGCTAGATCCAGGGCGACTTTGATCCGCTCGGCAATCACGCAGGACGACCTCGACGACCTGGTGGAAGGGGATTGATCCCCCACAAGTCGGCTTGGCCCCCGGGGGACGAAACTAAGCCGCGGCCTAGAGAGGGTGAGTGTGTCCTCCTAGCAACCCACGTAGATCACGGATTCTCGCTGCCTCGCCACCCTTTCTTCCGGGGTTTTTTGAATTTCTTTGGGGCTCAGCTCCACCATTTCACTGCGAACACCATAGTCTATCTGGTCGCTTTCGTGTCCATGTGCGAAAACTTCTTGGGCTGTCGACCGCACTGGGGCTTTTCAAACACATCTTCACTTGCCGTTCCCAGTCGGTCAAAAAGGCCAAGGCGAGTGACGAGAGGACGCGGGTGATCCAGATGTGCGGTGGTCTGGGGATCCAGATGAGGAGTAAGAGTACTTTCCCAGCGATGATCCTTCCTGACTCGGTCCGGGGCTGGCAGTCGACTTGGTTTTACTGCAAGGATTAGCCAACCCCTGGCCAGTCGACTGGACTTCCTCCTTTCTCCTTGGCTTGAGAGGAGAAGCCTGCTCCCCTGAAGGTAGTTCCAGAAGAGAAGGCGTAGGTCAAGGAGCTGGTCGAACGGGTCGTCCAGCTTGTCCGCGACGGAGTGACCGGGATGGATCTGGTGGAGGTCTTTCTCGGTCGACGCATCCAACCTCTTCAGGCGCACGATCATCCAATGTGGATGTACTCTGGGCTCGAAGATACCACTCGGATCCACCCGGAGGAGGTCAGCGAGGATATCTTGGAGAACTGGTTGAGGTGAATCACTGGCAACAAAGACAACCCTCGAGGATCTAGGACGGTGATTCCATTCGACAACTCACGCCAGCCGGAGCAGGTATATTTCTGTTTTATCAAGTATCTTTCCGATTCACCACGTGATGTCCCGTTTGTGGTCGACTGAATGTCTTTTGATTGTTATCCTTTCAGGCCCTCATTGAAATGTACTCGATGCCCAACGGAGTGCAGGACCCCAGCGCTGAAGAAGAAAGGAGCGGGGGCGAGAGCGGCGAGGAGCATTCGGAAGCCGAGGAGGACGAGGAGAGCGATGAATCAACCGATGAGGAAGAAGTCGACTCGCCTCCTCGCAGGGAGAGGAGGTCCAAGCACACTCATGACCCGGCACGCGCTCCGGACTTGGTGGCTGCGCCGATCGGGCAATCCTCGAAGCGCCCCAGGACGTCTTCCCCGACGCCGACTGAGAAGCCTCCAAAGCAATCCAAGGTCGCGCCGCTTCCAGCGCCGAAAGTGCCGAAAGCCCTCTCTTCCAAACTGCCCAAAGCTTTGCCTCAGATCAAAGTGACCGTTCCTACTATCTCCAGGTAACCATCTGACTTGTCCTTTATGTGGATTCAATTAACTGGGTGTAACCGATTGAATGCGGGCCTTTGCAGTGCTGCTACGTCAGGGACCTCTTCATACCAGTACCGGGACGAGGAAATGGAGGATGTGGTGACCTCTAACCCAGGTATGAACTCTTGCGATTTCGATTCTTGATCCTTTTAGGGTCGAGTGGTTCACTTGGGGTCGAATGTTCTGTCTTGCATCTCCACCCAACATCATTGACGTTCCGGACGACGACGAAGATGTGGCTCCTAAGCCTAGGAAGAGCAAGAAGGTAACAGCTGGCAGGGTGGCTCGGCAGGAATCAACTGCAACGCCTCCCGTTTGTCAAGCTGAAGATGCGGGCAAGGCCGCTGTGACGTTCGCTGCACCCTTGCCGAGTGGGCACCCCACGCGGTCGACCGCGCCTGTGGTTCCTTCAACTATCCAACTCCACACCACGGAGCCTCAAGCAGCTGCATGTGGGTCGTCTGCACATTTTTTCACCAGCTACCCCGTCCCAGACAACCAGTCGAAAGCGGCCGCGAAAGCCATCCGACAGGCTGATATGATGATGGAGCGGGTGAAGATAGTGCACGAGAGCAGTCAGGCTGCCTACGACGCTAGTGCCGCTCTTCGGGCCAACGTCGAGGTGAGTAGACTTTCCGACTGTTTTTGTTCTCGAAAAATCTTCTTCTGCACAATCTCCTGTTGTTTGCGTTGAATTAGAGCACCCACTAGGTGTTGCTGTCATTTTTGGTAGTTTCGCTCTTCCACTCGGTCTGGGCGAGTGGGATCAGAACCGGTGGGGGCACGCCAAGTGCACCCACTGGGTGTAGTCCCCGAGACCATGGTCGACTGCTGGCAGTCAACTGTGGTCTGAGTTCTTCTTTTCTTGACTACGCAATAGTTCTTTCTCTCTCTCTTTTTTTACTCCTTGCACTCGACTCCGGCGGGCCGGGCGAGTGGGATCCGAACCGGTGGGGGCACGCCAAGTGCACCCACTGGGTGTAGTCCCCGAGACCGCGGTCGACTGCTGGCAGTCGACTGGGGTCTGAACAGCTTGTTGTCCACTTCTTTAGGTTATATTCATTCGGAAATGAACTGCTTTCGAACCTATCGATTAACCTGTCTCTTGCCTCCTGCAGAAGTCTTGTACTCTTATGTCCAAGTTTGCCTAACTCGAAGAGAAGGAGAGGCAACTCAACTTAGACTTGGAATTGGCTCAGCAAAATCTAAAAAAAGCTCAAGACGAGGCCACTGGTATGGAAGGTAACTGATTGCCGACTGAATTTCCACATATCTCTTTGATCTCTTTTTTGATTTGATTATTTATTTTGCAGAGAAAATGAAGTTGGCTCTGGACAAGAAGGACTCAGACCTCGCCGTCGCGCAAAAAGCAGCCCAAGACAAAACCGCTCTCGCAGAGAAGAAGCTTGCTTCAGTCGGAACGCTTGAAGGAGAGGTGACTAGACTGACATCTTGTCTTAATGAAGCTAACCGCGAAGTGACCAGCCTGAAGAAGGATAAGGTCACCCTGAATGAAAAGTTGGAGTCTGCGATCCGCAAGAGGACCGACACAGAAGCTTATCTGAGGACCCTCGCCAAGAAGCTTTATCTCGTGCTGGGAGGTATTTCTTTTAATCCGACTGTGTTGATGTTTGCCATCGGATTTTGCTCGGTTGATTGAACTGACTTTTGGCTGTAGAAGTTTGTCAAGACTTTGACGAAGAAACTGGGAGGGTCGAGACGGGTCTGGACCCTATCGCTTCCCCGGTCTGCGATGAAACTGCGATGAACGTGCTCCGACTGGAGTCCCGTATCGCCAGCGCCACAAGCTACCTCGCACGCCTGAAGGAGGTTGTCTCTCGAATCGACTCGACGCTTTAGCCGGAGGCGACGCTTTAGAATGATCTGGAATCTCTGATGACTCAACTGAACGAGATCCCTGACCGAGTGCAAGAATGGAAGAAATCCTCCGCCCGGTGTGGTGCTGACGTGGCGCTGTCCCTGGTGCGAGCCCATTGCAAGGAGGTTCGTGAAGACAAGCTGGCTGCGATCAAAGTCGCTAACACCAAAAAGCACGACTTCCAGTCCTTCATGGAGACTTTCATTGCTTCCGCCACTCGGATCGCTGATGGGATCGATCTGGACTCATTCGTGGAGCCTGCCAGTCCTCCTCCGGCTGAGTGATCAATCTTATGAAACTTGGATACGCTTTAAATTTGCCTCGGAATGCCGAGTGGTTTCTGTAACCGTTAAACTCCTTCGGGCTTGGTGCCCGAGTACTTTTGATTCGCTGCTTGGAACCTTTTAGTATTTATCTGAATTTGGTTTATCTCCAAATGTGCTTGTGTTTGCCTTCGGATGGACTTTGCTTGCTGCACCTCTTCGTCCTTGCGGATAGGGATGGAGCGGACGTTGTATTTGTGCCGTAGCTCCGAAGGAGAAGGTGGCAGTCGACCTGCACCTCGTCGTCCTTGCGGATAGGGATGGAGCGGACGTTGTATTAGTGCCGCAGCTCCGAAGAAGAAGGTTGCAGTCGACCTGCACCTCGTCGTCCTTACGGATAGGGATGGGTCTCAAACTTAGGTGAGTACTGGACTGCAGCTAAGCCCCCGAGTGGGAGGATTGCTCTCCACTCGGTAGGATTTTTCCAAACTTAGGCGAGTGTTGGACTGCCGTTAAGCCTCTTAGTGAGAGAACTTAGGCGAGTGCTCGCCTGCAGCTAAGCCCCCGAGTGGGCGGACTGCTCTCCACTCGGTAGGATTTTTTCAAACTTAGGCGAGTGCTGGACTGCCGTTAAGCCTCTTAGTGAGAGAACTTAGGCGAGTACTCTACTGCAGCTAAGCCCCCGAGTGGGAGGACTGCTCTCCGCTTGGTAGGATTTTTTCGAACCTAGGCGAGTGCTGGACTGCCGTTAAGCCTCTTAGTGAGAGAACTTAGGCGAGTGCTCGACTGCAGCTAAGCCCCCGAGTGGGAGGACTGCTCTCCGCTCGGTAGGATTTTTTCAAACTTAGGCGAGTGCTGGACTGCCGTTAAGCCTCTTAGTGAGAGAACTTAGGCGAGTGCTCGACTGCAGCTAAGCCCCCGAGTGGGAGGACTGCTCTCCGCTCGGTAGGATTTTTTCAAACTTAGGCGAGTGCTGGACTGCCGTTAAGCCTCTTAGTGAGAGAACTTAGGCGAGTGCTCGACTGCAGCTAAGCCCCTGAGTAGGAGGACTGCTCTCCACTTGGTGGGATTTTTTCAAACTTAGGCGAGTGCTGGACTGCCGTTAAGCCTCTTAGTGAGGGAACTTAGGCAAGTACTCGACTGCAGCTAAGCCCCCGAGTGGGAGGACTGCTCTGCACTCGATGGGATTTTTTCAAACTTAGGCGAGTGCTGGACTGCCGTTAAGCCTCTTAGTGAGGGAACTTAGGCGAGTGCTCGACTGTAGCTAAGCCCCCGAGTGGGAGGATTGCTCTCCACTCGGTAGGATTTTTCCAAACTTAGGCGAGTGCTGGACTGTCGTTAAGCCTCTTATTGAGAGAACTTAGGCGAGTGCTCGACTGCAGCTAAGCCCCCGAGTGGGAGGACTGCTCTCCACTCGGTAGGATTTTTTCAAACTTAGGCGAGTGCTAGACTGCCGTTAAGCCTCTTAGCGAGAGAACTTAGGCGAGTGCTCGACTGGAGCTAAGCCCCCGAGTGGGAGTATTGCTCTCCACTCGGTAGGATTTTTCCAAACTTAGGCGAGTGCTGGACTGCCATTAAGCCTCTTAGTGAGAGAACTTAAGCGAGTGCTCGACTGCAGCTAAGCCCCCGAGTGGAAGGATTGCTCTCCACTCGGTAGGATTTTTCCAAACTTAGGCGAGTGCTGGACTGCCGTTAAGTCTCTTAGTGAGAGAACTTAGGCGAGTGCCCGACTGCAGCTAAGCCCCCGAGTGGAAGGATTGCTCTTCACTCAGTAGGATTTTTTCGAACTTAGGCGGAATGGATTCACGACTAAGCCCACCCACTGGGGGATTTCAGGAGTAAATAAGAACAACACAATCGAATGAGAGAACCGTAAGCTCTTGTCTTTGATAAACGAATTACAAAAGGTGTTGCTTATTACATTTTATTCGAACGAGTGTTTAAGTATAAAAGGGGCGGAGCAGCTCTGCGTTCCAAGCCCGTGGCTCGTCTTTCTGATGCTCGATACTGTAAAGATGGTATGCTCCGTTGTGGAGAACTTTGGTGACAATGAAGGGGCCTTCCCAAGTTGGAGAGAGCTTGTGTGGTTTCTGCTGATCCACTCGAAGAACCAAGTCTCCTTCTTGAAAGGCCCGACCCCTCACATTCCTGGCGTGGAATCGACGCAAATCTTGCTGATAAATGGTTGAGCGGATCAAGGCCATCTCTCTTTCCTCCTCTAAGAGATCGACTGAATCTTGCCGGGCCTGCTCTGCTTCTGCTTTGGAGAAGAGTTCCACTCGGGGTGCGTTGTGGAGCAAGTCACTTGGCAGAACAACTTCGGCTCCATAGACTAAGAAGAAAGGAGTTCTTCCAGTCGACCGATTAGGAGTTGTCCTTAAACCCCATAGAACTGACGGAAGTTCATCAACCCAAGCACCTGCTGCGTGTTTGAGATCACGCATCAGTCAGGGCTTCAGTCCTTTGAGAATTAGGCCATTGGCTCTTTCTGCTTGTCCGTTCGATAGCGGGTGAGCAACAGAAGCATAGTCGACTCGAGTGCCCTGAGAGGCGCAGAAAATTCTGAACTCATCAAAATCGAAGTTCGATCCGTTGTCCGTGATGATGCTGTGTGGGACTCCATATCGGAATGTCAATTCTCTGATAAAACTGACAGCGGTGCTAGCGTCAAGGTTCTTGATGGGTTTGGCTTCGATCCATTTGGTAAACTTGTCGACTGCAACAAGCACGTGAGTGAAGCCGCTTCTGCCGGTCCTCAGCGGTCCAACGATATCCAGTCCCCAAATAGCGAAGGGCCAGACGAGGGGGATGGTCTTCAGGGCTGACGCTGGCTTGTGAGACATATCGGAGTAAAATTGATAGCCTTCACATCTGTCGACTATACCTTTCGCCATCTCATTTGCTCGTGGCCAATAGAATCCAGCTCGGTATGCTTTAGCCACGATGGCCCGAGAGGACGCATGGTGACCATAGGTCCCCGAGTGGATGTCATTGAGGATCATTCGACCTTCTTCTGGTGTTATGCACTTCTGACCGACTCCAGTCACACTTTGTCTGAACAGCTGCCCTCTTATCACAGTAAAAGCTTTAGATCGGCGGACGATCTGTCGAGCTTCTTCTTCATCCTCTGGGAGCTCTTTCCTGAGGATGTACGCAATTTAGGGCACCGTCCAGTCGGGAGTAATGGCCAGAACCTCCATGATTAGGTCGACCACAGCTGGGACCTCGACTTTAGTCGGATCCGTGGCGCTCTTGTGTTGTGGGGGTTCTTCAATGAAAGGGTCTTCCTGAACTGTCGGCGTGTGAATATGCTCCAAGAACACATTGCTAGGAATGGCCTCTCTCTTGGATCCTATCTTTGCCAATTCATCGGCTGCTTGATTTTTCAATCGGGGGATGTGGTGGAGTTCTAACCCCTCGAACATCTTCTCAAGCTTTCTAACCGCGTTGCAGTAACTAGTCATGGCTGGGCTTCTGACGTCCCACTCCTTCATCACTTTATTAACTACCAAATCTGAGTCGCCATAGACCATGAGGCGACGGACGCCGAGTGAGATGGCCATGCGCAACCCATACATGAGTGCTTCATACTCTGCTTCATTGTTGGAGGAATCAAAGTGAATCTGGAGGACATATCTGAGCTTGTCTCCTCGGGGGGATACCAGAACTACTCCAGCACCAGAACCGTTTAACATCTTGGATCCGTCAAAGAACATGGTCCAGTGCTCCGACTGAACTTGAGTCGGCAGTTGCTGTTCGATCCACTCGGCGAGGAAATCTGCTATTGCTTGGTACTTGATAGCTTTCTTTGCCTCAAACTTGGTATCCAAGGGAAGGAGTTCAATCGCCCATTTTGCCACTCGACCAGTTGCATCCCTGTTGTGCAGAATCTCTGACAATGGAGCGTCGCTGACGACTGTAACAGAGTGATCTGAGAAGTAGTGTGCAACCTTCTTCGTGGTGATGTAAATTCCATAGACAAGCTTCTAATAGTGAGGATATCTCTGCTTTGACGGGGTCAAGACTTCAGAAATATAATAAACTGGGCGTTGAACTTTGTATGCTTTTCCTTCTTCTTCCCGCTCGACCGTAAGTACTGTACTGCCGACTTGTCCAGTGGCTGCTATATAAAGCAAAAGAGGCTCTTTGCTGATTGGAGCAGCAAGCACCGGCTGGGTGGAAAGCAGGGCTTTTAGCTCTGCAAATGCTGTATCAGCTTCTGGAGTCCACTCGAACGCATCTGATTTCTTCATCAGTCGGTAAAGAGGCAGGGCCTTTTCACCGAGGCAAGATATGAATCGACTTAGGGCGGCCAAGCAACCAGTAAGCTTCTGGACATCATGCACACGCACAGGGTGTTTCATCCGAAGTATAGCACCTACTCTCTCTGGGTTAGCATCGATTCCTTGTTCGGAAACAAGAAAACCAAGTAACTTTCCGCCTGGAACTCCAAACGTGCACTTTAATGGATTAAGCTTGATATCATACCTTCTGAGGTTGGCAAAGGTTTCGGCAAGGTTGGTCAGCAGGTCAGAACCTTTACGTGACTTGACCACAATGTCATCCTTGTATGCTTCCACATTCCGACTGATCTGAGTGAGCAGGCACTTCTGAATCATTCGCATAAATGTGGCTCCGTCGTTCTTCAAGCCGAATGGCATTGTGACATAACAGAAGCACCCGAATGGGGTGATAAAAGCTGTCTTTATTTCATCGGGTCCGTACAGAGGACAAATGCTCGCACCCAGCAGTCGAGTCGACTATCTGATCGATGCGAGGGAGAGGGAAGTGATCTTTCAGGCAGGCCCGATTGATATGCTTGAAATCGATGCACATGCGCAGTGAGTCATCTTTCTTTGGGACCATGACAACATTGGCTAACCACTCGGAGTGGTAAATCTCTCGGATCAACTCAGCTGCCAAAAGCCGAGCCACCTCTTCGCCGATTGCTTTTCTTTTCTGGACGGCGGACCGTCGAAGATGCTGTTTGACTGGTTTCACATTCGGGTCGACTCGCAAACGATGCTCAGCCAGTCCCCTGGGAACACCTGGCATGTCAGAAGGCTTCCATGCAAAGATGTCCCAGTTCTCATGGAGGAACTGGATGAGTGCTTCTTCCTATTTGGAGTCGAGTGTGGTCGAAATGTGGGTCGGAGTTGCATTGGGTCCGTCGGGTGAATGTGAACAGACTTCGTCTCGCCAGACGACTGGAATGCTGAATCCGTGGTTGGCTTCTTGGCTCGCAACAAGTCACTTGGGTCTGCATTTTTCTGGTATTCTTGCAATTCTGCCACGGCCATCTGGGCATCGGCGATCTTTGAGCCCTTCTAGAAACACTCTTCCGCCTTTTTCCGATTACCAGAGATAGTGATCACTCCTCTAGGACCAGGCATCTTCAGTTTGAGGTACACATAACAAGGTCGAGCCATGAATCGTGCATAAGCTGGCCTGCCCAGAATTGCATGATACGCACTCTGAAAATCCACGACTTCAAACGTCAACTTTTCTTTGCGGTAATTTTTGGCATCACCGAAAACCACGTCGAGTGCAATCTGACCGAGGGACGCAGCCTTCTTGCCTGGGATGACCCCATGGAAACTCATGTGGCTTTCACTGAGTCTGGACATTGGAATGCCCATTCCTTTCAACGTTTCTGCGTACAAAATGTTCAGGCCACTGCCACCATCCATCAGGACCTTTGTCAGTCGAGTGCCTTCGACCACCAGCGCTTGCCTCCCAGGGGTGGCGATGTGCGCTAGGTGATCAGACTGGTCGAACGTAATGGCAGTCTGCGACCATTTCAAGTAATTGGGTGTCGCCAGAGCGACCATGTTCACTTCTGTGTTGATGACTTTCAATCGACTCTTGTTTTCAACATCAGCAAAAATCATCAGAGTGGAATTCACATGAGGATAACCATCATCATCTTCCCCTTCACTCTCAGCCGTGTCTGCCTCCTTCTCCTTTTCCTTGGGCTGTTTCTCTCAGAACTGCTGGATCAGGAGCCGACACCGTCGAGTGGTATGCTTCGGGTAAATGAAATTACCTTCTTCGTCTTTTTTGGTGTGGATATGGCACGGCAGATCCAACACGTCATTTCAATCTTGATCTTTTACTTTCTTGGGGTTCCATGGCCCTTTGGGCTTCCCCTTGAACTTTCCTTCAACCACAGCCAAGGCCTCACCTGGAGCAGCTGGTTCGGCCTTGCGTTTTTGTTTCCGACTGGAGTTTCCGCCTCCGGCTTCATGGGCGACTGCTTTGTGCTTGCCCCTCTGCAGTCGCTCCTCCTCTTCACCATTGGCATACTTGGTGGTGATTTCCATCATCCGAGTCAAAGTCATGTTTCCTGTCTGACCGAATTTCAGATTCAACTCTCGGTACCTGACGCCTCCTGACGCCTTCCTTGAAAGCACAAATTGCCTGATGATCAGACACATCTTCCACCATGTGGTGCAGGGTGATCCACCTCTGGATATAATCTCTCAAAGTTTCATTCGGTTTCTGGACGCAACACTGTAATTCTGTCAAACCTGCTGGCCGCTTGCAAGTATCCTCAAACATTCTGACAAACACTCGGGCGAGATCTTCCCAAGTATAGATGCTGCTAGGCGCAAACTGATTCAGCCACGCCCTAGCCGAGCCCTCCAACATCAGAGGAAGGTGTTTCATGGCCACCTCATCATTGCCGCCACCAATCTGGACAGCCACTCGGTAGTCTTCGAGCCAGGTGTCAGGCTTGGACTCTTCGGTGAACTTACTGACTCCAGTCGCCAACCTGAAGTTGGGGGGAATCACTGCAGCTCTGATAGCTCTGCTGAAGCACTCTGGGCCAGAGACATGCACCCTGTTGCTGGTTTGCGGGCCTCTGTCATGGCCATCTTGGTGAGCTCTGTTTCTGTCAACCAAGCCTTGTACGAGAATAGATCTCGCATCAAAGCCTAGCTCCCCGGGGTCGACCGGAATACCTCTTTCGACGCTATTAGGGCGCCTGCTTCATGTAGCCGCGGCACGTACGACCCACTCCTTGGAAGGGGCGTGGGCACTCGACGGCGACCATCGTGATCGGCTCGACGATCATACTGCTCCTGGTTTCTGTACTGATCATGCTGCTCTCCACGTCCCTCACGCCTCGGGGGCGATCTCGGGCTATGGGCCGACTGGACCATATCTGCGACCACAGATCTGCTATGGATCCTATCCCGCGACTGAGACACGGTCGTATTCTGCTCTCCTGCTGCCTGGAGCAAGGCCCTGATCTGCGCCAGACCTCAGCCAGCTTCTGACTGGGAAGGTTGAATCGACTCTGCTATCTAAGTCGCAGCTGCTAGGTTTTGGATCGGTGTTCGGTATACCTGAGCCAGAGGTGGAAAAAGTTGGCGTCAGCTGGACTCAGGAGCACGTTGACGAGTGTGATCATCGAGTGCGCGCTGTAGGTTCTCCAGCCGAGTGCGCTCAGCCAGATTGGCCAAGCGAGCCTGTTCCAAGGCCTGGGCCTCGGGCGTTTCTCCGACTATAGGAGTATGCAGGGCATCCATGTTTCGGCGACGAAGTTCTTCTCTCTGCTGTGAGGAGAGAGGCTCGGGGCGGTACTCCTCGTGAATGCGTGACGGATCACCGTTCCCGTCAGCTCTGTCTTCATGATCGAAGCCAGGAGGACCGCGTGGTCCATTGACCATCAGGACTTCTACTGCCGAGTCATTGCTGCCGCACTCGGATGCAGTCTCTACGGAGCCAGTCGACAGATCGAACAGGCCGTAGAGAGACTCGTCGGGCTCGAGCACCGCGACTTGAGGGGTGGCCGACTGGCGGTCCACTGCATGCTTCACCCACCGTTGAACCCTCGACCGGCCGGTGCGCTTGTTCTGGTGGGTTGCAGGGAGGGGGAAAGCTGTAGGAGTCGACTGGTACTGGGTCGACGGTTGCCGCAGGAGGACGCCACGGACGCACGCGTGAAAGTGCGTCGCCCCATGGGCGGGGAGCGCATCGACGTCGAGTGGTGCCTCCTGAAGCCAAGCGGAGTCGTCGGTGACAAACACGAGCGCCGAGACGGATCTTGCGACCCTCAGCCAAACCTCCGCCTGGAACCATGATGATGGGGATCAGAAAAATTGCACCTTCTCCAATAAGTCGCTAAGACACCTGCCCCACGGTGGGCGCCAACTGTCGTGGATCTAAGACTGACAGTAGAATGGGGGTAGGTATGAGGAGGCAAGATCCTAGCTGTGGAGTAGTTGTACACACGAGTTTTACGAGTTCAGGCCCTTCTCGGAGGAAGTAACAGCCCTACGTCTCGGTGCCCTAAGGCAGTCAACTGGATTATACATGTGTGTGTGTTTACAAAAGTGCGAACCCCTGTCCCAGAGGAGAGGGTGGCTTATATAGAGTGCGCCAGGACCCCAGCTCACCTCCGTTACATAGGGTTCAATGTTCATAAAGGTGGGGCGTTACTGGTAACGTCTACAATAAAGTGTTATAAATGCCCATAAAGCTATGGTTTAAGTCGCGACCGTTGCAGAGTGGAGGGCTTCTCGTCTTCTGGTGGTCGAGTGTCTTCAAGGTGGTCGAGTGTCTTCAAGGAAGTCGAGTGAGCACATCTTCATGGTTGAGTGGATGATATTTTCTCTTCGACTATTTCTGATTCTTTATAAAGATGTCCTCGGGGAGGGTATGCTGGACAGGTCCATGACCCTACCCTAGGTACATAGCTTCATCAAAAGCTACTCCATTTCACGTGATGATCGGTTATGGTAGTTGATTTGGATCATGTGATCACTTAGAAGATTAGAGGGATGTCTTTCTAAGTGGGAGTTCTTAAGTAATATGATTAATTGAACTTAAATTTATCATGAACTTAGTCCTGGTAGTATTAGAATATCTATGTTGTAGATCAACAGCTCGCGTTTAGCTCCCTTGTTTTATTTTTGATATGTTCCTAGAGAAAACTAAGTTGAAAGATGTTAGTAGCAATGATGTGGATTGGATCCGTGATCTGAGGATTTTCCTCATTGCTGCATAGAAGAATTATGTCTTTGATGCACCGCTAGGTGACAGACCTATTGCAGGAGTAGAGGCAGATGTTATGAACGGTTGGCTAGCTCAATATGATGACTACTTGATAGTTTAGTGCACCATGCTTAACGTCTTAGAATCGGGACTTCAAAGACGTTTTTGAATGTCATGGACCATATGAGATGTTCCAGGAGTTGAAGTTAATATTTCAAGCAAATACCCGAGTTGAGAGATATGAAGTCTCCAACAAGTTCTATAGCTAAAAAGATGGAGGAGAATAGCTCAAGTAGTGAGCATGTGCTCAGATTGTCTGGGTACTACAATCGCTTGAATCAAGTGGGAGTTAATTTTCCAGATAAAATAGTGATTGACAGAATTCTCTACTCACCATCACCAAGTTAGTAGAACTTTGTGATGAACTATAATATGCAAGGGATAACGGAAACGATTCCCAAGCTCTTCGTGATGCTGAAATCAACGAAGGTAGAAATCAAGAAAAATATCAAGTGTTGATGGTAGACAAGACCACTAGTTTCAAGAAAAGGGCAAAGGGAAGAAGGGGAACTTCAAGAAGAACGGCAAACAAGTTGCTGCTCAAGTGAAGAAACCCAAGTATGGACCTAAGCCTGAGACTAAGTGCTTCTACTGCAAAGGGACTGGTCACTAGAAGCGGAACTACCCCAAGTATTTGGTGGATAAGAAGGATGGCAAAGTGAACATAGGTATATTTGATATACATGTTATTGATGTGTACTTTACTAGTGTTTATAGCAACTCCTCAGTATTTGATACTAGTTCAGTTGCTAAGAATAGTAACTCGAAACGGGAGTTGCAGAATGAACAGAGAGTAGTTAAGGGTGAAGTGACGATGTGTGTTAGAAGTTGTTCCAAGATTGATATGATAATCATCGCACACTCCCTATACTTTCGGGATTAGTGTTGAACCTAAATAAGTGTTATTTGGTGTTTGCGCTGAGCATGAATATGATTTGATCATGTTTATTGCAATACGGTTATTCATTTAAGTAAGAGAATAAATTGTTGTTCTGTTTACATGAATAAAACCTTATATGGTTACACACCCAATGAAAATGGTTCGTTGGATGTCGATCGTAGTGATACACATATTCATAATATTGAAACCAAAAGATGCAAAGTTAATAATGATAGTGCAACTTATTTGTGGCACTGCCATTTAGGTCATATTGGTGTAAAGCGCATGAAGAAACTCCATGCTGATGGACTTTAGGAATCACTTGATGCTTGCGAACCATGCCTCATGGGCAAGATGACTAAGACTCCATTCTCCGAAACAATGGAGCGAGCAACTGACTTATTGGAAATAATACATACTGATGTATGCGGTCCGATGAGTGTTAAGGCTCATGGCAAGTATCATTATTTTCTGACCTTCACAGATGATTTGAGCAGATATGGGTATATCTACTTAATGAAACACAAGTCTGAAACATTTGAAAAGTTCAAAGAATTTCAGAGTGAAGTGGAGAATCATCGTAACAAGAAAATAAAAGTTTCTACGATATGATCGCAGAGGTAAAATATTTGAGTTAAGAGTTTGGCCTTTAGTTAAAACAATGTGAAATAGTTTCACTACTCACGCCACCTGGAACACCACAGTGTAATGGTGTGTCCGACCGTCATAACCGTACTTTATTAGATATGGTGCAATCTATGATTTCTCTTACCGATCTACCACTATCGTTTTGGGGTTATGCATTAGAGACAATTACATTCACGTTAAATAGGGAACCATCTAAATCCGTTGAGACGACACCGTATGAACTATGGTTTGGCAAGAAACCTAAGCTGTCGTTTCTTAAAGTTTGAGGTTGCAATGCTTATGTGAAAAAGTTTCAACCTGATAAGCTCAAACCCAAATCGGAGAAGTGCGTCTTCATAGGATACCCAAAAGAAAATGTTGGGTACACCTTCTATCACAGATCCGAAGGCAAGATATTCGTTGCTAAGAATGGATCCTTTCTAGAGAAGGAGTTTCTCTCGAAAGAAGTGAGTGGGAGGAAAGTAGAACTTGATGAGGTAACTGTACTTGCTCCCTTATTGGAAAGTAGTTCATCACAGAAATATGTTCCTGTGACTACTACACCAATTAGTGAGGAAGCTAATGATGATGATCATGTACTTCAGATCAAGTTGCTACCGAACCTCGTAGGTAAACCAGAGTGAGATCCGCACCAGAGTGGTACGGCAATCCTGTTCTGGAGGTCATGTTACTTAACCATGACGAGCCTACGAACTATGAGGAAGCAATGATGAGCCCAGATTCCACGAAATGGCTTGAGGCCATGAAATCTGAGATGAGATCCATGTATGAGAACAAAGTATGGACTTTGATTGACTTGCCCATTGATCGGCGAGCCATTGAGATTAAATGGATCTTCAAGAGGAAGACAGACGCTGATAGTAGTGTTACTATCTACAAAGCTAGAATTGTCGCAAAAAGGTTTTCGACAAGTTCAAGGTGTTGACTATGATGAGAGTTTCTCACTCGTATCTATCCTTAAGTCTATCCGAATCATGTTAGCAATTGCCGCATTTTATGAAATCTGGCAAATGGATAAACAAAACTGCATTCCTTAATGGATTTATTAAAGAAGAGTTGTATATGATGCAACCAGAAGGTTTTGTCAATCCTAAAGGTACTAACAAAATATGCAAGCTCCAGCGATCCATCTATGGACTGGTGCAAGCATCTCGGAGTTGGAATATACGGTTTGATAAGTTGATCAAAGCATATAGTTTTATACAGACTTGCGGTGAAGCCTGTATTTACAAGAAAGTGAGTGGGAGCACTACAACATTTCTGATAAGTATATGTGAATGACATATTGTTGATCGGAGATAATGTAGAATTATTCTGCAAAGCATAAAGCAATGTTTGAAAGGAGTTTTTCAAAGAAATACCTCAGTGAAGCTGCTTACATATTGAGCATCAAGATCTATAGAGATAGATCAAGATGCTTGATAAGTTTTTTCAATGAGTACATACCTTGACAAGATTTTCAAGTAGTTCAAAATGGAACAGTCAAAGAAGGAGTTCTTGCCTATGTTACAAGGTGTGAAGTTGAGTAAGACTCAAAACCCGACCACGGCAGAAGATAGAGAGAGAATGAAAGTCATTCCCTATGCCTCAGCCTATAAAGTATGCCATGCTGTGTACCAGACCTATTGTATACCCTTCCTTGAATTTGGTAAGGGAGTACAATAATGATCTAGGAGTAGATCACTGGACATTGGTCAAAATTATCCTTAGTGGAATAAGGATATGTTTCTCGATTATGGAGGTGACAAAAAGCTTCGTCGTAAAGGGTTACATCGATGCAAATTTTGACACTGATCCAGATGACTCTAAATCTCAATCTGGATACATATTGAAAGTGGGAGCAATTATCTAGAGTAGCTCCGTGCAGAGCATTGTTGACATAGAAATTTGCAAAATACTTATGGATCTGAACGTGGCAGACCCGTTGACTAAACTTCTCTCACAAGCAAAACATGATCACACCTTAGTACTCTTTGGGTATTAATAACATAGCAATGTGAACTAGATTATTGACTCTATTAAACACTTTGGGTGTTGGTCACATGACGATGTGAACTATGGGTGTTAATCACATGGTGATGTGAACTATTGGTGTTAAATCACATGGCGATGTGAACTACATTATTGACTCTAGTGCAAGTGGGAGACTGAAGGAAATATGCCCTAGAGGCAATAATAAAGTTATTATTTATTTCCTTATATCATGATAAATGTTTATTATTCATGCTAGAATTGTATTAACCGGAAACATAATACATGTGTGAATACATAGACAAACAGAGTGTCACTAGTATGCCTCTACTTGACTAGCTCGTTGATCAAAGATGGTTAAGTTTCCTAACCATTGACATGGGTTGTCATTTGATTAACGGGATCACATCATTAGGATAATGATGTGATTGACTTGACCCATTCCGTTAGCTTAGCACTTGATCGTTTAGTTTGTTGCTATTGCTTTCTTCATGACTTATACATGTTCCTATGACTATGAGATTATGCAACTCCCGTTTATCGGAGGAACACTTTGTGTGCTACCAAACGTCACAACGTAACTGGGTGATTATAAAGGTGCTCTACAGGTGTCTCCGAAGGTACTTGTTGGGTTGGCGTATTTCGAGATTAGGATTTGTCACTCCGATTGTCGGAGAGATATCTCTGAGCCCACTCGGTAATGCACATCACTATAAGCCTTGCAAGCATTGCAACTAATGAGTTAGTTGCGGGATGATGTATTACGGAACGACTAAAGAGACTTGCCGGTAACGAGATTGAACTAGGTATTGAGATACCGACGATCGAATCTCGGGCAAGTAACATACAGATGACAAAGGGAACAACGTATGTTTTTATGCGGTTTGACCGATAAATATCTTCGTAGAATATGTAGGAGCCAATATGAGCATCCAGGTTCCGCTATTGGTTATTGACTGGAGACGTGTCTCGGTCATGTCTACATAGTTCTTGAACCCGTAGGGTCCGCACGCTTAAAGTTCGATGATGGTTATATTACGAGTTTATGTGTTTTGATGTACCGAAGGAGTTCTGAGTCCCGGATGAGATTGGGGACATTACGAGGAGTCTCGAAATGGTCGAGACGTAAAGATCGATATATTGGACGACTATATTCGGACATCGGAAAGGTTCCGACTAATTCGGGTATTTTCGGGAGTACCGAGGAGTTACGGGAATTCGTAATGGGCCTTAATGGGCCATACGGGAAAGGAGAGAAAGGCCTCAAAGGGTGGCCACACCCGTCCCCATGGGCTGGTCCGAATTGGACTAGGGAGGGGGGCGCCCCCTTCCTTCCTTCTCCTTTTCCCTTCCCTTGCCTTCCCTCCTACTCCTCCTACTTGGAAGGGTTCCTAGTTCTACTAGGAAAGGGGAATCCTACTCCCGGTGGGAGTAGGACTCCCCTAGGGCGCACCATAGAGAGGGACGACCCTCCCCCTCCTCCACTCCTTTATATACGGGGGGAGGGGGCACCCCAAAGACACAACAATTGATCTCTTGATCTCTTAGCCGTGTGTGGTGCCCCCCTCCACCATAATCCACCTCGATCATATCGTAGCGGTGCTTAGGCGAAGCCCTGCGTCGGTAGAACATCATCATCATCACCACGCCGTCGTGCTGACGAAACTCTCCCTCAACACTCGGCTGGATCGGAGTTCGAGGGACGTCATCGAGTTGAACGTGTGCAGAACTCGGAGGTGCCGTGCGTTCGGTACTTGATCGGTCGGATCGTGAAGACGTACGACTACATCAACCGCGTTATGCTAACGCTTCCGCTTTCGGTCTACGAGGGTACGTTGAAAACACTCTCCCCTCTCGTTGCAATGCATCACCATGATCTTGTGTGTGTGTAGGAAATTTTTGAAATTACTACGTTCCCCAACAGGATTATTAAAAATTCTGAAGAATCATCATGCTGCTATTGGATATACTCTTGATGATCTTAAAGGCATTACTCCCACTCTCCGTCACCACAAGATTAATATGGAACATGATGCTAAACCTGTTGTTGATCATCAATGATGATTGAATCCTAAAATGAAAGAAGTGGTAAGAACTGAAATGCTAAAACTTCTGGAAGCAGGTATAATCTATCCCATAGCTAATGGTAGATGGGTAAGTTCTGTTCATTGTGTCCCTAAGAAAGGAGGCATTACTATTGTTCCTAATGATAATAATGAACTTATCCCACAAAGAATTGTTACTGGCTATAGAATGGTAATTGATTTTAGAAAATTAAATAAAGCTACTAGAAAAAATAATTACCCTCTGCCTTTTGTTGATCAAGTTCTAGAAAGATTATCTAAGCACACTCACTTTTGTTTCCTTGATGGATATTCTATTTTTTTTTCTTAAATACCTATTTCACAATCTGATGAAGGGAAAACCACTTTTACTTGTCCTATTGGAGCCTATGCTTATAGACGTATGACTTTTGGTTTATGTAATGCACTTGCTACCTTTCAAAGAGGTATGAGTGCTATATTCTCTGATTTTTGTTAAAAGATTGTTGAGGTTCTCATGGATGATTTCTCTGTTTACGGGGCTTCTTTTGATGATTTCTTAAGCAACCTTGATAGAGTTTTGCAGAGATGTGAACAAACTAATCTTGTCTTGAATTGGGAGAAGTGCCACTTTATGGTTAATGAAGCCATTTTCTTGGGGCATAAAATTTCCGAACGAGGTATTGAGGTGGATAAAGACAAATTTGATGCAATTGAGAAAATACCATGTCCTAAGGACATCAAAGGTATTCGTAGTTTACTTGGTCATGCTAGTTTCTATTGGAGGTTTATTAAAGGCTTCTCTAAAATTTCTAGGTCTCTTACTAATCTTTTACAAAAGGATGTTCCATTTGTTTTTATGATGATTGTGTAGAAGCCTTTGAAACACTTAATAAAGCCTTAATTTCTGCACCTATTGTTTAACCACCTAATTAGAACTTGGCTTTTGAAATTATGAGTGATGGTAGTGATTATGTTGTTGGTGTTGTTCTAGGACAAAGAGTTGATAAGAAATTAAATGTTATCCATTATGCTAGCAAAACTCTAGACAGTGCCCAAAGAAATTATGCTACTACTAAAAAAGAATTCTTACCATTTGTGTTTGCTTGTGATAAATTGAGATCTTACTTTGTTGATTCCAAAGTAATTTTTCACACTGATCATGCTGCTATAAATTATCTTATGAAAAATAAAGATGCTAAACCTAGACTCATTAGGTGGGTTCTCTTGCTACAAAAATTTGACTTACATAGTACTGATAGGAAAGGAGATGAGAACCCCATAGCTGATAACTTGTCTAGGTTACAAAATATTCTTGATGACCCACTACCTATTGATGATAGCTTTCCTGATGAACAACTAGTCGTAATAAATGCTTCTCATAATACTCCTTCGTATGCTAACTATGCTAATTACATTGTTGCTAAATTTATACCACCGAGTTTCACATACCAACAAAAGAAAAATCTAATCAAATAAATATCTTCAAAAATAATTTGCATTGTTTCATACGCAATAATTTCCAAGGATCCACGCATAATACTCCCTCCGTAAACTAATAAAAGAGCGTTTAGATCACTATTTTAGTGATCTAAACGCTCTTATATTAGTTTCGAGAGGGAGTAGTTAATTATGTGTCTTTTTAGTTAACTAATGAGTGGCACATTTAAAGCATTGGAAGTTGTGTGATATGTTTGAAGTTCTTTGACAAGATCTTATGATTTAAGATTTTTTTATATATCATTTCTTATTAAATCTGCTTCCAATCGAGTAGTCTTTTCAAATGTATAAATTTTTTGTTCACTTCATGTGAGGACGACCTTCTTGGTCTGTAAGGCATGGTGACATTTAAATACAAAATTACCAGGCATGACAAACTAGCACGTGCGATTGCACGGGCTGTCGAGTAGTTATTATTAGTGCTATCCTTTTAGAACATGATGAAGAAGGATTATTAAAAATTCTAAAGAAGCATCGTGCTGCTATTGGATATACTCTTGATGATCTTAAGGGCATTAGTCCCCGCTCTCTGTCAGCACAAGATTAATAGGGAACCTGATTCTAAACCCGTTGTTGATCATTAGTGATGATTGAACCCTAAAATGAAAGAAGTGGCAAGAACTGAAATGCTAAAACTTCTGGAAGCAGGTATAATCTATCCCATAGCTAATAGTAGATGGGTAAGTCCTATTCATTGTGTCCCTAAGAAAGGAAGCATTACTGTTGTTCCTAATGATAATAATGAACTTATCCCACAAAGAATTGTTGCTGTCTATAGAATGGTAATTGATTTTAGAAAATTAAATAATGCTACTAGAAAAGATCATTACCCTCTGCCTTTTGTTGATCAAGTGCTAGAGAGATTATCTAAGCACACTCACTTTTGTTTCCTTGATGGATATTCTGTTTTTTCTCAAATACCTGTTTCACAATCTAATCAACAGAAAACCACTCTTACATGTCCTTTTGGAACCTATGCTTGTAGACGTATGCCTTTTGGTTTATGCAATGCACCTGCTACCTTTCAAAGAGGTATGAGTGCTATATTCTCTGATTTTCGTTAAAGGATTGTTGAGGTTTTCATGGATGATTTCTCCATTTAGAGAACTTCTTTTGATGATTGCTTAAGCAACCTTGATCGAGTTTTGCAGAGATGTGGACAAACTAATCTTGTCTTGAATTAGGAGAAGTGCCACTTTATGGTTAATGAAGCAATTGTCTTGGGGCATAAAATTTCCGAACAAGGTATTGAGGTGGATAAAGCCAAAGTTGATGCAATTGAGAAAATACCATGTCCTAAGGACATCAAAGGTATTCGTAGTTTCCTTGGTCATGCTAGTTTCTATCGGAGGTTTATTATAGTCTTCTCTAAAATTTCTAGGCCTCTTACTAATATTTTACAAAAAGATGTTCCGTTTGTTTTTTGTGATGATTGTGTAGAAGCCTTTGAAACACTTAATAAAGCCTTAATTTCTGCACCTATTGTTCATACACCTAATTGGAACTTGCCTTTTGAAATTATGAGTGATGGTAGTGATTATGTTGTTGGTGTTGTTCTACGACAAAGAGTTGATAATAAATTAAATGTTATCCATTATGCTAGCAAAACTCTAGACAGTGCCTAAAGAAATTATGCTACTACTAAAAAAGAATTCTTAGCAGTTGTGTTTGCTTGTGATAAATTTAGATCTTACATTGTTGATTCCAAAGTAATTGTTCACACTAATCATGCTGCTATAAAATATCTTATGAAAAAGAAAGATGCTAAACCTAGACTCATTAGGTGGGTTCTCTTGCTACAAGAATTTGACTTACATAGCACTGATTGGAAAGGAGCTGAGAACCCCGTAGCTGATAACTTGTCTAGGTTACAAAATATTCTTGATGACCCACTACCTATTGATGATAGCTTTCCTGATGAACAACTAGCTTTAATAAATGCTTCTCATAATACTCATTGGTATGCTAACTACGCTAATTACATTGTTGCTAAATTTATACCACCGAGTTTCACATACCAACAAAAGAAAAAAAAACTTCTATGATTTGAGACACTAATTTTGGGATGACCCACTTCTTTATAAAGAAGGACTAGATGGTATTATTAGATGTTGTATACCTGAGCATGATCAGGAACAAATCCTACATGAGTGTCACTCCAAGGCCTATGGAGGACATCACGCATGAGATAGAACTGTGCACAAGGTATTACAATCTGGTTTTTATTGGCCTACTCTTTTCAAGGATGCCCGTAAGTTTGTCTTATCTTGTGATGAATGTCAAAGAATATGTAATATTGACAAGCATCAAGAAATGCCTATGAATTATTCAGTTGGTGTTGAACCATTTGATGTTTGGGGTTTTGATTATATCGGACCTTTTCCTTCCTCTAATGGGTATACACATATTTTTGTTGATATTTATTAGGTCACTAAGTGGGTAGACTATATTCCAACTAGTAGTACTGATCATAACACCTCCATTAAAATGCTTAAAGAAGTTATTTTCCCTAGGTTTGAAGTCCCTAGATATTTAATGAACGATGGTGGTTCACACTTTATTCATGGTGATTTCCGTAAAATACTTGGTAAATATGATGTTAACCATAGAACTGCATCACCTTACATCCTCAATCTAGTGGTCAAGTTGAACTTACCAATAGAGAAATAAACTTAATATTACAATAAATTGTCAATAGGTCTCGAAAGAATTGGTCTAAGAAATTAGATGATGCAATTTGTGTTGGGGAACGTTGCATGGGAAACAAAAAATTCCTACGTTCACTAAGATCAATCTAGAAGATGAACATCTATGAGAGGAGAGATTAGATCTACATACCCTTATAGATCGCTAAGCGAAAGCATTAATAAATGCGGTTGATGTAGTCGAACGTCTTCGCAATCCAAACACGATTCGTCCCACGAACTCCCGAGCAAGTGCCGAACGGACGGCACCTCCGCGTTCAGCACACGTACGGCTCGTTGACGTCTCCTCCTTCTTGATCTAGCAAGAGAGGAAGGAGAAGTAGATCGGATCTCAACCAGAACGATAGCATGGTGGAGATGATGGTGGAGCAATCTCAGCAGGGCTTCGCCAAGCGCTATCATAGATGCGATATGAGGAGAAAATGGAGTAATGGGAGAGGTAGGGCTGCCTCAAGGGCGTGGGAATTGGTGTCCCCAGCCCCGCACGCCCCTCCCCACTATATATAGGGGTGTGGGAGGCCTGGGGGCGCAATCCTAGCCCCTCCTAGGAGGGGAGGCGTCCAAGGGGGAGGAGTGCCCTCCAAGTCAAGTGGAGGGCCCTCCCCCTTAGGGTTTCCCTTCCCCTAGGCGCATGGGCCTCTTTGGGGCTGGTGCCCCCGGCCAATAAGTCTAGGACACCCCCCTACAGCCCATTCACTCCCTAGGTGCTGGTGGGACCCTTCCGGACTCCTCCGGAACCCTTCAGAACCTTCTAGAACCTTCCAGAATCTTTTGGAAGCTTCCCGGTATAATACCAGTAAAACCCGAAACTTTTCCGGTAGCCAAAATATGACTTCCCATATATAAATCTTTTCCTATGGATCATTCCGGAGCTCCTCATGACGTCCGGGATCTCATCCGGGACTCCGAAATTCGGCCACGAATGTGAATTTCCCAATACTAGTCTAGCGTCACCGAACATTAAGCGTGCGGACCCTATGGGTTCGAGAATCATGTGTACATGACCGAGACACCTCTCCGATCAATAACCAATAGCGGTACCTAGATGCCCATATTGATTCCAACATATTCCATGAAGATCTTTATCGGTCGAACCACGATGCCAGGGATTCGATAAATCTCGTATGCGGTTCCCTTTGTCTAGTGGTATGTTACTTACCCGAGATTCGATCGTCGGTATCTCCATACCTAATTAAATATCGTTGCCGGCAAATATCTTTACTCATTTCGTAAAACAAGATCCCGTGGCTAACCCATTAGTCACATTGCTTGCAAGCTCATTGTGATGTTGTATTGCCGAGAGGGCCCAGAGATATCTCTCCGTCATATGGAGTGACAAATCCTAGTCTTGATCCATTCCAACTCAACAGACACCCTCGGAGATACCTGTAGAGCACCTTTATAGTCACCCAGTTATGTTGCAACATTTGGTACACACATGGTATTCCTCCAATGTCAGTGAGTTGCATGATCTCATGGTCATAGGAACATATACTTGACATGCAGAAAACGATAGCAATAAACTTGATATGATCATATGCTATGTTCATAGTTTGGGTCTTATCCATCACATCATTCTCTTAATGATTTGGTCCCATTATCAAAGGACAACTCACGTCTATGGTTAGGAAACCTTAACCATCTTTGATCAACGAGCTAGTCTAGTAGAGGCTCACTAGGGACACGTTGTTGTCTATGTATCCACACATGTATCTGAATTTCTGATCAATACAATTCTAGCATAGAAAATAAATGATTATCATGAACAAGGAAATATGATAATAACTAATTTATTATTGCCTCTAGGACATATTTCCAACACGTTGGGCCTATAGATCAGCTTATAAAAATCCTATGGGTATGTCTCCATATAAAATGGTTTATGGAAAAGCTTGTCATTTGCCTCTAGAGTTAGGACATAAAGCATATTGGGCAATCAAAGAACTCAATTATGACTTCAAACTCGTTGGTGAAAAGAGGTTATTTGATATTAGCTCACTAGACGAATGCAGAACCCAAGCTTATGAAAATGCCAAACTATTTAAATAAAAAGTTTAAAGATGGCATGACAAAAGAATCCAAAAGCGGGAATTCAAAGTTGGTGAATATGTTCTATTGTACAATTCTCATTTTAGTTTTTTTGCAGGAAAACTTCTTTCCAAATGGGAAGGACCATATATCATCGAAGAAGTTTATTGCTCTGGAGCTATTAAGATCAATAATGCCGAAGGGACTAACCCGAAGGTTGTTAACGGACAAAGAATTAAACACTATATCTCATGCACGCATATTAATGTTGAAAGCAATGTTATCCAAACCATGACACCAGAGGAACACATAAAAGAAACCTTCCAAAACACTCCAGAACCCTGAAAATAAAGAGGTATGAGATAGAGTAAGTAAACGAACTCCAAAAAATCCGCAAAAATAGTTTATGTTATTTTAGGAATATTAGAAAAACTAGGGAAATAAGAAACAACCGGGAAGGCAACCCAGGTGCCCACAAGACACCAGGGCGCACCTGCCCCCCAGCGTGCCTTGGTGGTGGTGGGCCCCTTGGGCACCTTCCCGACTCTGTTTTCGTTCCATATGCTTGTCTCCCAAGATAATAAACCTAAATCTCTATATATACCCCGGACGATTGACCACCGCATCACGGAGAAATCTTTTGTTCTTGTTTCGTGCTATTTTTTGTCAGATCTAGCAAGCCAGGCATCATGTCTTCTCCCTCCTCCAACAACGTAGAAGAAGATGGTTGGCCGATGAAGATGGAAATTAAAAGGGAGGGACCAAAGGAAGCCACCGAGGAGGACAAGGGCAAGGAAGCTGTGGGATATCAAGATCAAGCAAGAGGGCAGGCCATGCTAATAGAGGAAGAAGAAGATATCCTTCAACCATGCTACAACCATCTTGATAACCCACAAGTATAGGGGATCAATTGTAGCCTCTTTCAATAAGTAAGAGTGTCGAACCCAACGAGGAGCTAAAGGTAGAACAAATATTCCCTAAAGTTCTATCGACCACCGATATAACTCTATGCACACTTAACGTTTGCTTTAACTAGAACAAGTATGAAACTAGAAGTGCTTTGTAGGTGTGATGGGATAGGTTTGCAAGATATCAAAGAACACGTAAATAAAATCTAGAAGCTGTTTAGATAAAGAAAAAACAAAGTTATTTTTAGTAGAGAGCCTTTTCTCTCAAGAAAGTTATTTGTCCCCAGGCAATTGATAACTAGGCCGGTAATCATTATTGCCTTTTCTCTCTACTTGGATCATATGCACTTATGATTGGAACTCTAGCAAGCATTCGCAAATACTAAAGATCATCAAGGTAAAACCCAACCATAGCATTATAAGGTATCAAGTCCTCTTTACTCCCATACGCAACAACCACTGGTAGAACAACGTGCTAAACAAACGGTTTTTAACCCCTTTCCACGACGGCATTTGGAACCATTGCCAAGTGAGTGTGTGCGATAGGGTGTACTTCCCACACGACCCAGAAATCGTCGGGGATAGGCCCTCCTAGGACCCAGGCTGGGGCCGTGTGTGATCGGGTGAGGCATCGAAACCCAATCATTTCCGTAGGTATGTACATCCCACACGATAATCCGACAAAATCATTTCCGTAGGTATGTACATCCCATGAATCCTAGAAAAACATTTCCGTAGGTATGTATATCACACACAGTCAATCCAAGGAATTCATTTCTGTTCTTATGTACATCCCACACAGTCAATCTAGGGAAAACATTTTCGTTCGTATGTATATCACACACAGTTCTTTGTGTGGAAACGTTTGTGCAAGCTGGCCTAACGCAAACAGTTCGCTACCGGAAGCCGTGTGTGATTGTTAGTTGATCGAACATGCCTACTTTCTAGAAACCATGCCGGTGGTTTGAGTTCATCGCCCACGGTGTTGTCTGAGTAACCATCTGCAATAGAAAACCCCAATAAGCAGGGTAATTAGCCTATTATTGATAATCCATGTACTAATCAAACTGATATTTCTTATAAAACATGCCAGATATTTCATATCCGTATAAAAGCAACCAGGATTTCATAATCGAATTACATAGATAGCTTCGGCACTTAGTTACGCCATTACACAACAGCACCAAGTTTCACATGCAGCATCAAAAACCTTTGGAAAGTAGCATCATACACGATAAATAGACAAATGAATCTCATATGGGAAACTGCAGAAGCGGAAGGCAAATATTGAGCCTTTAGTGATGTTGAATGTCCTTGCAACTTTAGGCCAGTGGCTATGGATAATTGCCCGCCCAACCTTCATCCTCTTCAGCAAGACTTCAATATTGTACCGTGGGTGTTGAATGAATACCTTCCTTGCCTCTTGACCATGCAGGTGGTTTGAGAGGTAATCATCGGTGAACTGCTTTGAAAAGTACTGAAAACAAAGCTATGCATAAATCGCTATTGTAATTTTTGAAATGGCGCAAGGGGTAAAAACAAGGTAAAAGAGTTGGTACCATCCTATAGTTGATTGATGTCTTCTTCATTGTTCAAACAAAGATCTTGTTGTTATTCGTCGGAAGTTTCTTCAAACAATCTTTCTGAGTTTCTTGACTTGACTGATATTCATGAACATTTCATTTCCCCATATGCAAAATGGGTCAAACAGTGGGTCTAAGCCTCTAACAGCAGGACCTACATGTGCAAGACCAAATTGTAAGAAACCTAAATATTAGAATGATTCCTGCAACTGCACAATAATGTGCTATTAGCCAAAGGAACCTACTTGAACAAACCTCGATGGTAAACCGCAGTGTCTCCCATTGTTTCCCTGCAACACACATAAGGAAGATCTTGATCAGGTTAACTGAGAGTTGCCATACTATCAGTGGAATATGTATTGATTACAGCCAAATTCGATTGGTGTCACATGCATAACAATACAAAACTGTACCCACAACAAATGAAAATCAAACTGCAGAACTGAACCAAACAGTTAAATGGATAGCAAACCAAATGAACCAAAATAGTTAACTGAGCACGACATTGCAGAATAGAAACATGTAGTGGAAGATAAGATAGTTAACAAAACAAAGAATGCTTGAGAACAGTACTATGAAATGTAGCAATTGTTGGACGAAAGTGTTAACTGAACATTACATTTCAGAGGACCAAACTGTTAACTGAACATCAGATTGCATATTAACATTACAGAGGACAAATCACTAGATGGCACTGGCGATGGTGAGTGAGTCATGGATTAGGGGGTCTCCGGACAGCCAGACTATATCCTTTGGCCGAACTGTTGGACTATGAAGATACAAAATTGAAGACTTCGTCCCGTGTCCGGATGGGACTTTCCTTGGCGTAGAAGGCAAGCTAGGCAATATGGATATGTAGATCTCCTCCCTTGTAACCGACCTTGTGTAACCCTAGCCCCCTCCGGTGTCTATATAAACTGGAGGGTTTAGTACGTAGGACAACATACAATCATACCATAGGCTACCTTCTAGGGTTTAGCCTCTATGATCTCGTGGTAGATCAACTCTTGTAATACTCATATCATCAAGAAGAATCAAGCAGTACGTAGGGTATTACCTCCATCAAGAGGGCCCAAACCTGGGTAAACATCGTGTCCCCTGCCTCCTGTTACCATCCGCCTTAGACGCACAGTTCGGGACCCCCTACCCGAGATCCGCCGGTTTTGACACCAACATTGGTGCTTTCATTGAGAGTTCCACTGTGTCGTCACCGTAAGTCTTGATGGCTCCTTCAATCATCGGTAACGATGCGGTCCAGGGTGAGGTTTTCCTCCCCGGACAGATCTTTGTATTCGGCGGCTTCGCACTACGAGCCAATTCGCTTGGCCATCTGGAGCGTATCGAGAGCTACGCCCCTGGCCATCAGGTCAGGTTCGGAAACTTAAACTACACTGCCAACATCTGCGAAGACTTGATCTTCGACAGATTCGAGCCCATGTCAGGTGCGCCGCACAGTCACGATGAGCACGACGTAACTCTGCCGACGGGCAGTGTTCGGGAGTCTTCAATCTTGTATCTTCGTAGTCCAGGAGTCCGGCTGAAGGTATAGTTCGGCTATCCGAACACCCCCTAATCTAGGACTCCCTTAGTAGCCCCTGAACCAGGCTTCAATGACGACGAGCCCGGCGCGCAGATTGTCTTCGGCATTGCAAGGCGGGTTCCTCCTCCAAGTACTTCATAGAAGATTTTGAACACAAAGATAGTGTCCGGCTCTACAAAATAAGTTTCCACATACTGCCATAGAGAGAATAATATTTACACAAATCTAATCTGCTGATGTATTCCGTAGCGTGACATCACACCACGACCAAGCTTTTATTCGAACCGTTTTATTGTCCCATCTTAGCGTGTTATGCGAGGCGGTTTCGTTGGCACGTCTTGTTAAAGCAGAGATCGTGTCCCCTTATTCCAGGATTCTCATCAATACGGGCATGGGTAACCCAACCGCTTCTAGGACTCCTAGATCATAGGCAAGTCCAAACGGACACAGGGAGGACGCTCGATATCCGCCCTCTTTATAAAGGGACGAGGCCTTTTATTTTTCCCTCCCGTTCTTAATCGAATCCTTGCCCCACCTCAAGCTCAAACACCCAAAGTTCAGGTCAGGTGCTCCGAACCTTCAGTCATGTCCGGATCTAGCCTTCAAGGCCGATGGGTGCCTTCTTCCATCACGGAAGAAGACGTCAAAAAGTTGAGGGAGGCCAGATATCTGACCGCCAAGATTCTGCATCAGCTGCCTCCCCGGGGGCAGGCCGTCCCCTCCCCCGAACCCAACGAGAGCGTCGTGTTCGTCTCCCACTTCCTCCGAGGTCTAGGCCTTGCATTGGATCCTTTTGTCAGGGGCTTGCTGTTTTACTACGGGATAGATTTCCATGATCTAGCTTCGGACTCCTTTCTTCATATCGCGACATTTATTGTTGTGTGCGAGGCCTTCCTCCGGGTTACCCCTCACTTTGGCCTATGGCTCAAGACCTTTGAAGTAAAACCGAAGATGATCGAGGGGCAACATGTGGAGTGCGGAGGTGCCTCAATACGCAAGATGACGGGAGCTGCATGGCCCAAAGGTTCCATTCCAGAGGTGTCTGAATTGTGGCAATAGGAGTGGTTCTACATCACGGCTCCTAGAAGTGCCAAGTGGGCGGCCGCCCCTGTCTTCCGCCCGGGCCCTCCACCACAACTGATGTCATGGATCAGCAGATGATTGAGCTGGGGTCCGGCCAAGGACGTGCCTATACTGCAAAGCCACATTCAAGACCTCTTTAATGGAGATTTCAGTTTGGTTGCGGTAGCACAAGTTATGCTGGTTCGCCAAGTCCAGCCTTGCAAACGCCGGCCTCTTCACTTGTGGGAGTTTAATCCCGAGGGACCGCGCGCCATTCAAAATTTCCTCGGCCTGACGCATGAGGAGATGTACAAGTCGTTCTTCGGACCTCAAGTGGAGTGTCCGGAAATCACCGAGGACGCAGGCTTGAGTAGCAACCGCGCCGCCGAGCAGGTAAGGCATCTTCCGACCGAGCGTACTACCTCTCCTTTGATGCGAAGTTATTTATGAGAGTCCACTTTTTGACCAGGACTAGCTAACGAAGGCGAAGTTGATTCGGTGTTCGGCCCCCCTCCCTGAGGGTTTGGAAAATCCGGTATTGGAGAAGATGCTCCAGACCGCACCCTGCCCAGAGCCTTTAAAGGAAAATACTATGGATGGTAATGCGGGCGGACGCGGGCCCTCAACGCTGCCCATTCTAGCCGAGGGAGCGAGTGTCTCCATGAAGGAAGACGACCAGAAGAGGAAAAGAACTGCGCCCGGGGATTTGGAAGCCGAAACTTCCAAACGAGGGAAGAAGTCTCCCACAGAGGGTCCTACCTCGGGGGCGCCGTTGCCGCACAAAGTCCGAGAGGGGATCAATTCTCCCACGAGTCGTAAGTGACCCAAAATACCTTAATAGTACAGATATGTCGTCTTTTCTTCTGAGAAGATAACCGCTGCATGTATCTTTGAAGTTCGGGCCTTAGCCCCTCTCAAATGAGCTCGTCTTCGGGGGATCTTCTTCCAGAAATGATGGAGAGAGAAACGCCCCCTCCGGACTCCTCCGCTCCAGAAGCGGGCAACCCTGAAGTGTCGTCGCGGAGGGCCTCTCCGAGTCCAGCGAGGCCAGAAGATAATCCTGTCGACCCCCGAAGTTCCCAGTGTCCGACTCCCGAAGAGAGCAGACAAACGAGTCCGGCACCGTCTAGTGTGCGGTCGGATGTTCTGAGGGAGTTGGTGGGGTGAGCGGCTATCTCAGATGAGCACCGTGTGCTAATGAATACGGTGATGGAGAGAATCTCGTCCGCCGAAAGCGGGTTGCATAAAGCTTTTATGAGTCTACTAACAGGGTTTGAGGTACGTAAAATAATGTGTGATAGTCCTGCACATACTAGGTGTGCCCTTTGTAGATAGTAGCCCCTGAGACTCTGGTTGTCGTCGGAAACGACGACGAACAGAGGATCATATTCCTAGGTAATAACCATACTGCCTCGATGTGCAGGTGATGGAAGCTCCGGTGGCTAGCCGGACTAGCAACTTTGCCCATTTAGAACGGCAGTTGGATGCGGCAGACGCCGACATCGAGCTTGTTAAAAAAAGGCTTGATGAGGCACATGGTAAGTGTCATTATCTGGTGAACGTCACATAGGAAGAGTAGCATGAAGCCAGTATCTTTAATATGTTGTGAATGTAGATGGGGCTGCCAATGTTGAAGCCTTGCGGGTAGAACTTGCCCGAGCCAAGGAACAAGCAAGGTTGGGTAATGCGGCTGCTTTAAAGGCGGCCGAAGAGTTGCAAGCCGAGAAGGCCGCACATGGCGAGAGCCGAGACAAGATGGCCAAGATGGCCATACAATTAAAAGTCACCGCCGACCGTTGCCGGGTTCTTGAAAAGGAAAACCGGGCGAAGGCATCGGACCTTGAGAAGGCTGCTGCGACGAGAAAGGACCTCCGCTTTGCTATGAGGGCAAAGAAGGAGGAGATGCGGGAAACCGAGGATATTGTAGCTGGGAAATCCTTTATGTTGCGGAGGAAGTTCGGAGATCCACGGTATGCCCCCTGGATCGGCTGTGGAGCTCGGAGGATGTGTATATGGATTTGGCGGCGAGCGCTGCCGATGCGGCCAAGTACTTCCAGGGTCAGACGGACCGTGGAGTAGACCAGCTGTTTTGGAGACAATTCCATACTCCCGAGCGTCCACTTTCATTGACTGACCAATTAGCCGAATGGGCCGAACTAAATAGGTTGTCCGGACTCTCCATGAGGTCTGTTGTGGATCAGTTATGGCCGGAAGGGTCAGAACCGAACGGCTATTTCAGCTTGGTGCAGCAGTTACTCGATGTGATGCCGCGCATTGATGCGATGAAGAGTCGGCGTGCATAGAGGGCGCACGGATGGCCTTTGCCCGTGTCAAGGCATACTGGGCGGAGATGGATGCTACCAATGTTGCAGCGCGGAATTCGGCCATAGGTCGAAAGGCTGCTGAGCACTACTTTGAAGAAGTTCTTGAGGGTGCCCGTTTGGTAGAGACCCAGTGCTCAAAAAATATTATGTTTGAGTGATATGTAATCTCATTGTAAGCGAAATGCTTCTATAGAGTTTTATAGGGCTATTTTTATACTTTTGCTTGAAAGTAATATAATGCCTCCTGAGCGGCCTTTTTTTACACGTGTGTATAACCAGAAAGATTGCAGTCGTCGGCTTCAACCCCCACGCATATAATGCGGAGGTGCTAGCAAAAACACGCATTCACACTTAACCCAACGTCTTGGTACTATTAAGGAGGTGATAGCGGAACGAGCGAGGCAACCGGACTATAATGCTTTAACACTTTCAGTTAGCCATAGGAGTTTGACAGTGGGGCTACTAGATAGCCCCTGGTGGCTCCGCACTCTCCCGATCTCGGGGTGCGTATATGCCTGGCCGAAAAACGTCCCTTCGTTAAGGCGGAGGAATTCTAACATTCCCACAGGTCATCAAGTGGTTGACCAGTCTCACGCTATATCATGACAGTCAGTTTTCAGCTTTCTCTACTGAGGTGCTCGTCCGGATGAACCAGGGCACAATCGCAGTAGTTCTCCTGGTGCTACCTTAGCCGGTAAAGCGGAACGTAAGGCACCAAAACACAAGAGCCGGGAAAACCCAACATTTGACCAAAGACAATGATTCGGAGAAGATGCATATAGGGCCAAACTCGCGACGCCGAACACTCCCTAAGGTACTAGGTCTTTGTGGTATAAACCGGGCCTAAATAATGGCCTTTGTAAGAAGCCCCTTGTGTCCAGGTACGTGCATTGTTCTGGCGTGGCCACATGCCAAGACGTCAGCATCCTTCACAACGGTGGATATGTATCAACAAGAGATAGTAAAAAAGGTTTACGCAGGGTCTTAATCTAAAAAGAATCCTTTGAGCGGGTCCCTGCTGCATGTCTGCGCCTGTGTCTCCGTTGTGCCGTATCCTGGACGGGTGTAGCACGATGATCGTCTGTAAAAGAGAGGAAGTTAAGTGGAAGAGTTGTCGTGCCAAAAGATAGTTTTTAAAGAAACCATGTATAATTGAAGATGATAAGAAATTGCCACTTGTCTGCACGTGTTGAGCCCCTTGTATTGACGAATAGGGGTGTGCTCACTTATTCGGTGTAAATAGCGGCGCCGGACTCGATCGCTGGTCCGGACATCTTTAATGTTCGGCTGCCAAGGCAGCCTCACTCTCTTCGGCGCGCAGAGAGCGCTTGATATCTCCATCCACTGTAATGATGCCACATGGACCGGGCATCTTGAGTGTGAGGGAGGCGTAGTGTGGTATTGCATTAAAGCGAGCGAAAGCTTCCTGTCCTAGCAGTGCTTGATAACCACTTTGAAACGGAGCGATGTGGAAGGTTAAATGCTCGCGACAGAAGTTATCGGGGGAGCCGAAAACTTGTAGTAGGAGGGAGCCCGTACAACGAGCCCCTGGGCCTGGCGTTACTCCTTTAAAGGTAGTATTGCTATGGCGAATTTGTGTTGGGTCTAACCCCATCCCGCGGATTGTATCCTGGTATATTAGGTTTAGGCTGCTGCCGCCGTCCATCAAGACTCGTGTGAAGTGATATCCGCCAATTACTGGGTCTAATACCAAGGCAGCCCATCCTGCGTGTCGGATACTTGCTGAGTAATCTCGATGGTCGAAAGTGATCGGTTGAGACAACCATTGGCAGGACTTTGAGGTGACAGGCACTTGGGTATATTTTCCTGGGGGTGCCGCATTTTTTTTCCCTTGATCATGTGTAGTACGTTTACTGTTTTGACTTCTGGTGGGAATTTCTTTTGTTCCCCCGTGCCTTGCTTGGGGGGCTCATCCTCGTCTTCACTTGGTGTGTCCTCCCCCTTGTGTACGGCGTTGAGCTTGCCGGACTGCTTGTAGACCCAACATTCTCCGTGGGTATAATTAGCAGGTTTACCCGGGGTACTATGGATCTGACATACTTGGTCCAGAATTTTGTTGAGGCTGGACAGTTCATCCCTGGTGCCTTTAGTGGGCGGCTTTTGACCTGGCCAAGAGCTTTTGAATCCGGTGTTTACTGCCGTGCCCTTCGTGCTGTCTTCTTTATTCCGGCGTTTGTTATTGCTATTGCGCCGTGATTTCCCGTTTCCATCTCTAACTTCCGATGTACTGGGGTCGCTGGTGCTGCATCTGGCTAGCCAGCTGTCCTCACCCGCGAAAAAGCGGGTCATGAGGTTTGTTAATGCGGCCATCGTTCTTGGCTTATTTTGGCCGAGGTGTCTGGCGAGCCATTCGTCATGGACTCTATGCTTGAAAGCCGCTAAGGCTTCGGCGTCCGGACAGTCGAGAATCTGGTTCTTTTTAGTAAGACACCTATTCCAAAGCTTTCGGGCTGACTCTCCGGGCTGCTGAGTTATATGGCTCAGATCATCCGCATCCGGAGGTCGGACATAAGTCCCTTGAAAATTTGCCCGAAAGGCGTCTTCGAGCTCTTCCCAACTTCCAATGGAGCTTTCGGGGAGGCCTTTGAGCCAGTGACGAGCTGGCCCTTTGAGCTTGAGGGGTAAGTATTTGATTGCATGGAGATCATCTCCTCGAGCAATATGGATATGAAGGATATAGTCCTCAATCCAAACCCCAGGGTCTGTTGTTCCGTCGTATGCCTCTATGTTTACGGGTTTGAATCCCTCTGGAAATTCATGGTCCAGCACCTCATCGGTGAAACATAGGGGGTGTGCAGCACCCCTGTAGCTGGGTGTGCCGCGTTGTTCGGATACTTGTTCTGTTGCATTGTATGCTGGGGGGCAGTTGCGTGGTCCATAGATGGATCTTGTTGTCCCGCCCTTTGGGGACAAACCCTCGCCTGGGTCGCGTGTTGTATTGTGAGCGGCGTTGTATGCCGCTTTGTGTTGGTAGAGGGGTCGTCTATCCGACAAGGTGGCCGCTTTGATATTTGGTTGTGGGGGGTCTGTGGCCTCCTCATCGAATTCGGGTAGCAGCTTTCGCTTTGGGTAGCTCTTGGAGGGGCGATTGTCGCCGTACCTAGCTGCTGTGTTGAGTATTTTGCTCCATCTAATGTGGAGTGTGTCTTGCGCAGCTTTGAGCCTTTGCTTCTGTTTTTTCAGACTCCTCGCGGTGGCAACAAGCCTTTTACGGGCAGTCTGCTGCTCCGGGTATCTGTCCGGTGTTATGTCGTCCGGACCATTATCCTTGATAGGATTTGTTTGTTCGGTTTGATTATCCGGATTTCCATTGTCCGGCAGCGGTTCGCCCTACTCCAATGCTGGGTCTGTGTGATCGCTGTTGTCGAGGCGGGATTTGGGGTGGCGCTTGCGTCACCGCTTTGACTGCTTTTCGAGGGAACAAGCCTTCGGTGCATCCTTCTGTTCCTCGTCGTCATCTTTTGGTGCGTCCACCATGTATATGTCATATGATGAGGTGGAGTTCCAGGGCCCAATAGGCGTTGGTTCTTCACCGTCTCCTTCGTCGGCGTCCATACCGTCGATGTCTTCTGAGCCGAAGTCGATCATGTCGGTTAAATCGTCGATAGTGGCTACAAAGTGGGTGGTGGGTGGGCTTTGAATTTCTTCATCGTCCGAATCCCCTCCTTCCTGGCCGTAATCTGGCCAGGGTTCTCCTGATAAACAGAGAGACTTCAGTGACTTCAGAATATCGCCAAAAGGCGAGTGCTGAAGGATGTCTGCGGCAGTAAACTCCATGATCGGCGCCGAATCGGATTCGATTGGCCGGGGCGCGGAGGGTTCGGAGTCCGGAAAGGGGTCCGGCTCCTTGGAGTCATGAGTCTCGCGGAGTGCGGGGCTGGTGTTCGGCTCAATCGCCGTTGGGATCGCAGCCCCCGAGGCGGCGTCCAACCGCCTATCCTCGATCGGCGCAGTTGTCTCTGAATTAAGGATTGGAGCCAATGTGGGTGCGGCCTCCAGGGCACTGTTCGGTGGCAGAGCTAGATCATGCTCGTCAGGACAGTGCGGCGCGCTCGGCAGTGGCTCGAATCCATCGAGGATCAAGGCCCCGCAGATGTTAGCCGTGTAGTTTAAACTTCCAAATCTGACCTGATGGCCAGGGGCGTCGCTTTCGATCTACTCCAGGTGGCCAAGTGAATTGGCCCGCAGTGCGAAGCCGCCGAAGACGAAGATCTGTCCGGGGAGGAAGGTCTCACCCTGGACTACATCGCTATCGATGATTGTAGGAGCCATCGATCCTGACGGCGACGACACAGAGGAACTCTCAATGAAAGCACCAATGTCGGTGTCAAAACCGGCGGATCTCGGGTAGGGGGTCCCGAACTGTGCGTCTAGGCCGGATGGTAACATGAGGCAAGGGACACGAAGTTTTACCCAGGTTCGGGCCCTCTCGATGGAGGTAAAACCCTATGTCCTGCTTGATTAATATTGATGATATGGGTATTACAAGAGTAGATCTACCACGAGATCAGAGAGGCGAAACCCTAGAAGCTAGCCTATGGTATGATTGTTGATGTGTATGTTGTCCTACGGACTAAAACCCTCCGGTTTATATAGACACCAGATAGGGTTAGGGTTACATAGAGTCGGTTACAATGGTAGGAGATCTGAACATCCGTATCGCCAAGCTTGCCTTCCACGCCAAGGAAAGTCCCTTCCGGACACGGGACAGAGTCTTCAATCTTGTATATTCATAGTCCAGGAGTCCGGCTAAAGGTATAGTTCGGCTATCCGAACACCCCCTAATCTAGGACTCCCTCAGTCTCTCTCCTTGTCAGGAGAACCTTGGCTGAACTATGTCCGGCTAGAATGGGATGCGGACGACGAAGAAATTCGCCGCCCTCCCACCACCCACTTAGTAGCCACTGTCGACGATTTAACCGACATGCTCGACTTTGACTCCGAAGAAATCGATGGTATGGACGACGATGCAGGAGACGAACAGGAACCACCGCCCACAGGGCGCTGGACCGCCACCTCATCATATGATATATACATGGTGGACACCCCCAAAGAAGGCAATGGCGACGAGACAGCGGAGGATGACCCCTCCAAGAATCAACCCATGCGCCAACGTCAGCGGTGCCGCTCTAAGTCCCACCACAGCAAAAGTAGTGATACCGGCACAAGAGACAATAACAATCCGGATAGTGCCAAAGACAACCACAATCCCCTCCAGCACGATACAGAGCCGGAGGATGAACAAGCTGGCCCTCCAGAGCAGGCACCAGACGGAGAACCGAAGGAGGACAATTACATGCCTCTCCCGGAAGATGAGGCGAGCCTCGGTGACGAAGAATTTATCGTACTTGAGGATCCCGTCGAGCAGGAGCGCTTCAAGCGCCGGCTTATGGCCACAGAAAATAGCCTGAAGAAAAAGAAACAACAGCTTCAAGCTGATCAAGACTTGCTAGGGACAGATGGACCGAAGTCCTTGCTGTCGAGGAATATGAACTCGAGCGCCCCTCCAAGAGTTGCCCAAAACGCAGGTTGCTATCTCACCTCAGGAGGAAGCATTGAAACCTCGATCACCAATGTACGATGCGGCTGACCGACCATCGCGAGGCCGAGCCAGAGAGGCGTTTCAGCCAGAAGTTCAGCATGCACCCCGCCACCACTTAATCAAAAATACCAAGGCCCGGGGCAACACACGGGACCTGCGAGACATATTGGACAGTAGGGCAAAACAGGCAAGGTCAATATACATGTCACGGGGGCGCGCGCCAATGCAGGACGATGACCGTCACGCCGAATACACTAAAGGTAAATCCGACCGGGCCGAATACAGCAGACAAGACTCATATGAACTGCGTCGTGATATAGCCCGGCACAGAGGCGCAGCACACCCCCCTATGCTTCACTGATGAAGTTTTGGATGACGAATTCCCAAAGGGTTTTAAACCCGTAAATATCAAATCGTATGACGGTATAACAGATGCCGCTATATTGATTGAGGATCTCCTCCTTCACATCCACATGGCTCGTGGTGATGATCTACATGCCATCAAGTACCTCCCACTAAAACTCAAAGGACCAGCTCGGCATTGGCTAAATAGCTTGGCATCAGACTCCGTCGACAGTTGGGAGGATTTGGAAGATGCATTCCTTGACAACTTCCAGGGCACTTATGTGCGACCACCGGATGCTGATGACTTGAGCCATATAACTCAGCAGCTAGGGGAATCGGCCAGGCAATTCTGGACACGGTTGTTAATTAAGAAAAACCAAATTGTCGACTGTCCGAATGCAGAGGCCTTAGCGGCATTCAAGCATAACATCCATGATGAGTGGCTTGCCCGGCACCTCGGCCAGGAGAAGCCGAAGTCTATGGCAGCCCTCACGACACTCATGACCCGCTTTTGCGCGGGCGAGGATAGTTGGCTGGCTCGCAACAACAACACATCCAGGAATCCGGGCACTCCGGATACCAAAGATGCCAACGGCAAACCATGACGCAACAAACACAAGCACCGCAAATATGGTGATAAAACCAAAAATACGGCAGTTACTGCCGGGTTCAGGGTCTCAAAGTACGGTCAGCGGAAAGGGCCGCCCAAAAATACAAATCTGGGTCCATCCAGTCTGGACCGCATACTCGCTCGTCAATGCCAAATTCATGGCACCCCAGAAATGCCAGCCACCCATACCAACAGAGAATGCTGGGTCTTCAAACAAGCCGACAAGGTAGGTGCCAAAAACGAATAGGGGTTTCAAAGCGACGATAGCGACGAAGAGCCAGATCGCCGAACACAGGAGGGCAAAAGAAATTTCCCGTGTCCGGATGTGGTAAATACCACCCAAATTGCCCACTTGGACCAGATATGCACCCTTTGGGACGGTGGCTCAACGGAACTCGCCGTCCCACAATATAAACTAGGGCCGGTCACCTTCAACCGCACGAATCGTCTGGTCAACGCCAATCGGGGCAATCCAGGACCCAATAGTAGACGGGTTCCACCTCACTCGAGTCCTTATGGACGGAGGTAGCAGTTTAAATCTGCTTTACCAGGATACAGTGCGCAAGAGGGCACCGATCATTCCTCGATCAAGTCCACTAAAGCCACTTTTAGAGGCATCATACCAGGTATGGAGGTCAGCTGTACAGGCTCCATTGCCCTCGAGGTAATCTTCGGATCACCAGAAAATTACCGTATCAAAGAGTTAATCTTCGAAATCGCCCCTTTCCGCAGTGACTATCAAGCACTGCTCGGGCGAACCGCGTTCGCTCGATTCAACGCGGTGCCACATTATGCCTACTGTAAGCTCAAAATGCCCGGACCACGCGGCGTCATCACGGTTCATGGGAAGGCCGAACTTTCCTTCGGCACCAACAAATACATCACTACCTTAGCAGCGGGAACACCGAGCAGCACCTTGCAGCCGAACCTCGAGTCAACACCTAGGCTCCCAGACACCGTCAAGGGGCTCTGAACTACTTTGCGGAAGGATACCCTGGCTCGTCCAGGGCTCAATTAAACAGTCCGGCAAAGGCCACGACAGGCCGAACTCAGCGGCTCAACCGCCCTCTGGCACGGAACCATTTCTTATATTTCCTTTGTAGGTTCACCTTTGCACCAACCAGGACGGACTCCACAGAGGCAGCTCGAACGCGTCTGGGGATCCTTAGATATTCCCCACAGCGAACGTCCGGCAGCAATACGGATCCGCACTCAACCTCTTCCCCCTGGTCACAGCAGGTTCTGCTATCACAACCCCTTTTTTATCACATTACTTGTACCCACACGCATAAGACGTATTATTCAACTACAACATGTGGATTTATATGACGTTTACCCGCTGGTTATTTCTTATCGAAATCATCTCATCAAATGGCATCCGTACACAGCGATGTGCCTTAAATACGCCAGGGGCTTCGTTTTCCCCGTAACACGGCAATAAAAGTACGAACACCTTCATGGAAGTTCGGCACCCCGAACTTATAGCATTATATGCATCAGCTCTGAATCATGTCTTGGGTCAATATTTGGGTTTGCCCGGTTCCCATGTTTTGGTACCTTACGTTCCGCTATATCGGCTAAGGTAGCACTGGGAGAACTACTGCGATTGTGTCCCGGTTCTTCCGTATGAGCACCTCAGTAGAGAAAGCCGAAAACTGACTGTCATGATACGGCGAGAGCTAGTCAGCTGTTCGAGCAGTCACAAAATCTTTAAGGATTTCCCCCGCATAATGCCATAACCAATGCAGCGTGCGATGGATCGGCTTTTTCTCCGATCAGGCGCTTATAGAGCCCCTAGTACGGTCTTCCGAACACAAGGGGCTGCGCCGACCATACTAAAGCTCCTATGGCTAAGTGAGAGTGATAAAGCCCTATAGTCTGATTGCCTGGTTCGTTGTGCTGAGCACCTCCTTCGGAGGACCCAAAACTGGGATAAAGAGTGCTCAGGTTTATCCCGAACACCCCCGTACTCTTTACGTGGGGGCAGAAGCCGACGACTGGCCAACTCTCAGCCTTAACATACAAACGGCCGCATAGGAGGGTAAACTTTTATATAACAGGCGACATATCAACGACCTTGTTCAAACATTACAATGGACAACATGATCAGCATTCATGGAAATATAATGTCCTTGGTACATAGCTCCGCTGCAAGGTAGGATCCTTTCAGGACACTCTTATAATACAATTCGGGCTTGCAGTGCTCCTTCCCCTCCGGCGGTCCCTCGGTCACTAAATTTTTGGCATCCATCTTCCCCAAGTGCACCTTTGCGAGGGCGAAGGCCATTCGCGCTCCTTCTATATAGACCGACCGCTTGATGACGTCAAGTCGAGGGCAAGCGCTTACAAGCTGCCTCACGAGCCCGAAATAGCTGCTTGGAATCGGCTCGGCAGGCCATAGCCGGATAACCACATCTTTCATGGCCAGTTCCGCCACCTTATGCAGTTCAATCAGCTGTTTCAGTTGATCGGCAAAAGGCACCGGATAATTCGGTGCCAAATACTGTGACCAAAAGAGCTTATCGGCGATGTTCCTTCCTTCGGCTCGGTAGAAGTGAGCGGCATCAGATATACTATGAGGTAGCTCGGCAAATACACCTGAGAAGTCCGGATTCACAATCAGAAACATAGTTTTCCCTTCAAATATTTGCTTTACATGAGAAAAGCTTACCCGCCGCGATCTTCCTCGCCTCTTGGATCCCCTGCAGGGCGCTTTGGGTTTCCCCCTGGGCGTCGCTCGTGGCTTGACGCGCCTTGGTGAGTTAGGACTCTTTCTCCGTTAAACTCTGCTCCAAGGCCTCGCATTTACTTACGGCCTCTTGCAGCTCCTGCTCAGCTTTAATAACTTTGGCTTCGTGTTTCTCACGAAGAGTCCGCTTCATGGCCGCCTTTTTCTCGGCCTCGGCAACGACCCTTTTGAGGGCCTCGACTTCGGTCATAACCCCTGCTAGCATAAATTAAGCGGCTTATTTCATACTGATCATTTATTTCTCAATAAATGCACGCAACGCTTGTGCATACCTTGTTTATCCCTCAAGTGCATTTTTAATTGGCCAATTTCTTCCATGGCCCGCTCCAGACTTTGATTCAGTCCGGAGATCTCCGCAGTGCGAGAGGCAACAACCGCTACAGGTATCTTCTTGGAACAGAAGAGAAATCAATATCACTCAATGAGTCTTCCTGTGATCATCAATGCGATCCCCTGTCCGGTTCCTTCTTTCACGGAACAAGGTATCAGGGGCTACTATCTATACTATGACACTCTTCGGCAAACTTATAAAACATACCTCAAAGCCTCTTATAAGGCTGATATAGGCTTTGTTCAGTCCACTCTTGGTTGACTGAATCTTCTCAATCACCGCACCCATAAGGGCACGGTGTTCGTCAACAATGGAGGCGTCTCGTAACGCCACCAATAGAGCAGCCGACACCTCTGGATGGACAGAGGTCGCCGGCGGAACAGGCACACCCCCTCCAGCCGAAGGATGCTGCCTTCTTGATTCTGGAGCCGTATAAACCTCTGGAATCGCATCTGGTGAGGAGCCAAACTCAGGGTCGCCCCCGCCATCAGGCCCTGTGGGAATCTTTTTCCCCACGTGTCCGACCCGTGCGGTTTGACCTCCAGGCACCGCCTTCACGGTTTCTTTCTTTCCTCCTTGGTCGGGGTCCTTCTGGGACGAAGCCTCGGTGTTATGCACCTATTTGGAGGAAGGGGCCTTTTGGGGCGTCCCACTCTCCATAGCATTCAAGCTCAGCAGGTCCTCTGATGAGGATTGTTTGGTACGGGAGCTCACCGGACTACAAAAAAATATGGCTTAAGGTTAAAATACTAAGCCACGATGAGTCCGAACGCTTAAACATACTCGGATTTTATATACTTACGAGTTGACCAGGGGCTGGGCCTTGGGATCCCATGCCAGGCCGCTGTCGGCGGTGGCAGTGGACTCCTCCAGAAGAGAATCCCTTCCCCTTTTGGGCAGTTCGGCCTCCGAGGGTGCGGAGCCCATCCTCTTCCTGCTTCCCCCTCCAGGGGATTCATCTTCCTCCTCCTTTTTATCCTCTTTGGAGGCGGAACGGGCATCAGAGCCTTCGGGTATGGTGTCCGAAGTGCCGCGACGACGAAGGCCACCCCGGGTATTTTTGGCCTCCTTTTCGGCCGTCTTCTTAGGCACCTTGTAGGGCACCGGGACCAACATCTTCGTCAGAAGTGGAATGGCCGGGTCTTCGGGCAACGAGGCCGGACAATGGATCCGCTCCGCCTTCTTCGTCCAGCTCTGGGGCAGTTGAATAAACATGCATTAAGCGCTTCCTTTGGGTCATGCGGATAGAAACGTTTAATAAACTCACCAAACTTGTAGGGCAGGACAGTTGGTACCTGCGGTCTTCAGCGGAGTCCGGCCATGATTCGCTGGACTTGAAAAACACCTTCCAAATGTTCTCGTGCGAGGAGCCGAAGGACCTTCACAAAGTTTGGTGCCTGGCCGGATCGAAATCCCACAGATTGCAAGTCCGGTGTTGACAAGGCAGTATACGGCGGACTAACATCACCTGGACTGCGTTGACAAGTTCAATGTTCTTATCTCCCATATCTTTAACGCGCGTCTGAAGCGCCGACAATTCATCGGACGAGGACCAGTCCAGGCCCTTCTTGACCCAGGATGTAAGCCGCAGAGGGGCGCCGGATCGAAACTCAGGAGAGGCGGCCCATTCCTTGCCGCATGGCTCAGTGATGTAAAACCACTGCTGTTACCACTCCTTGACAGAATCATTAAAGGTTCCCATTGGCCACACGATGTTGGGCCTCTTTCTCACCATAGCACCCCCGCAATTGACGTGCTCGCTGCCCACCACCTTGGGCTTCACATTAAAACCTTCAGCCATAAACCGAAGTGCGGCGAAATACGGAGAAAAGCCTCACACACGACAAAGAATGTCGATATGTTGAGGAAGGGGTTAGGGCACAGATCATGAAGATCGATCCCATAATAATACATAAGGCCACAGACGAACGGGTGGAGGGGAAACCCTAGCCCGCGAACAAAGTGAGGGAGGAATACAACCCTCTCGTGGGGTTCCGGAGTAGGGACGACCTGTCCCGCCGTCAGGAGATGGTGGCTGATTTTCTAGACTAGATACCCGGCCTCCCGAAACTTTTTGATATCCTTCTCTCGGACAGTAGAGGCCATCCATTTGCCTCCTGCTCCGGATCCAGGCATCTTTGGAAGACCTTTTGTGGGTATAGAAGGTGAACGCTTGGGCGCTGGAACCTAAGCAGAATGGAATGAATTGGGAAAAAGGCATGGGTGAAAAGAATGAATCCTAATCCCTTTATAAGGGCGGAAGATGCGATGCGCCTCCCCACTCGCCTGGTAAAACCTCTTATTCCCCAAGCGCCGTAATTGATGGCGCGGGTGGGTTACCCGCATCCGTATTGATGAGAATCCCGTGATAAGGGGACACGATCTCTGCTTCGACAAGACGTGCTAAGGAAACCACCTCGCGATGTGTGCAGTAGCTAGTTGAGAAAAACGGTTCAAATAATGACCGGGTCGTGCTGTGATGTCATGCTGTCAAACATGTCAGCAGATTAGATCTATGGAAATATTATTCTCTCTACGGTGGTATGTGGAACTTGTTTTGCAGAGCCGGACGCTATCCTTGGGTCCAAAATCTTCTATGGTGTATTCGGAGGAGGAACTTGCCTTGCAATGCCAAAGACAAAACTGCGCGCCGGACTCAGCGTCATTGAATCCTAGTTCAGGGGCTACTGAGGGAGTCCTGGATTAGGGTGTCTCCGGACAGCCGGACTATATCCTTTGGCCGAACTGTTGGACTATGAAGATACAAGATTGAAGACTTCGTCCCATGTCCGGATGGGACTTTCCTTGGCGTAGAAGGCAAGCTAGGAAATACGGATATGTAGATCTCCTCCCTTGTAACCGACCTTGTGTAACCCTATCCCCCTCCGGTGTCTATATAAACCGGAGGGTTTAGTCAGTAGGACAACATACAATCATACCATAGGCTAGCTTCTAGGGTTTAGCCTCTACGATCTCGTAGTAGATCCACCCTTGTAATACTCATATCATCAAGAACAATCAAGCAGGACGTAGGGTATTACCTCCATCAAGAGGGCCCGAACCTGGGTAAACATCATGTCCCCTACCTCCTGTTACCATCCGCCTTAGACGCACAGTTTGGGATCCCCTACTCGAGATCCGCCAGGTTTGACAGTGACAGGTGGCCTCGAGAGAACATCACGAACTGTATTTTAAAGTAGACAACTGTGTGGCTGTGTCGATGGTGGCCTCGAAGACGAGGTGCTCCTCGAAGATCGGGCAGTTGACACACATGGCAGCCATAGTGACCATGTTCACGCATGTGGCCGCATGCTACTCAGCTCCATGTTATACTGCATGTAAAATGGTTGTGGGCGGCGCTTAATTGGAGGAGGGGGGCAGTGATGTCGGTGGAAGGTGTCGCCACTACAAAAAAAGACACATAAGTGACATTTTGGGCCGAACGAATTTTCTCTCTCTCATACTTATGACACTTCTATGAAGATAATTGTGAAAAAACCTGGTATCATCATAGATGTGGTGGGGTCCTACTTCTATGACAAAAAATCATGACAGAAAATGGGCTTTTCATCCTGGGCGGGCCAGAGAAGCAGCTGCATGACATTCTTTGGACCGTCCATGACGGAAAAAACCATGGTAGAAGCGAGGGCGAGGAAAATATCGGGGTGTTCCCGGTTACGGTGGGTGGTCGGGGCCGAGCGATGCGCATTTCTCTCATACATGCACGCGCGTGCACTACAAAAAAAATACACTTCTGTGATGATACGTGTTTGTCACAGTAGGTCGCTTTTTTTGTCACGCAGGTACATCCATGACAAATTTTTAACAAAATCAAGATAGTCATACCTGTGCTATCGTAGAAGTGTTCCATGACATTACCAAAATTATCATCACGGAAGTGTCCACTTCCATGACGATAAATCACGCGTCATAGAAGTGCTTTCGTCAAGGGTGACCGACACGTGGCATCCACCGTAACGGAACGCCGTTAAGCTATCGAGTCGGGTTTTGGATCCGATAACCCGTTAACAGCCCCGACCAATGGGGATTTTCCACGTGTAAAATCATCATTGGCTGGAGGAAACACGTGTCGGCTCATCGTTGGGACAAATGTCAACCACTCATTGGACGGAAGGCGCCTATGATACATCGACATGTGGCACGGCCCAACAAAGGCCAATTCCTGTGAAAAGGCCGGCCCGTTTGACTTGGTCAAAAGCTGGCGGGCCGGCCCATGGAAAGCCTGTTAACGGCCTATTCGAATATAGCCCATTTACAGCCCGCTAACCCAAGGCCCGTTACACCCCATCCGAATTAGGCCCAGTAGCGTCATCTGGGCCATCCAATATGATTCCAGCCCGTTTTCACTTCTGGCCCATGTATGGCCCATGACATCTTTCGGACCATATGAGGCCCTATGTAACTCTTGGCCTACTAACGGCCCGTGGTGAAACTGGGCCTGAATGAACAGTGTATCACATTACACCCATTAACGGCCCGTGGTGAAACTGGCCCGTAATGAACAGTGTATCACTTTATACCTATTAACAGCCCGTTATTCCGTTGGGCCGTTTCCAGCCCATGTTATCTTTCGGCCTTCTTAGAGCCCATTTATTCTTGAGCTCATTTCCAACATTCGCTTACTTACGGCCTGTTACTGTCATTTTCTGCTTGTGGGCCAAATTCAGCCCATGGTTACAGTCGGCCCGTTTGTGGTCCGTTAATACGTTGGGCCGATTTCATAGCGTCATCAAATACGGCCTATTAACGATGGCCCGTTATGGTCGACCCATGAACGGACAATTCCAACTTTAGCCCGTTTACGGCCATAATGCGGTCTATTTGGCCCATGTTTGGCCAATCGATTATACAGCCCGTATAAGGCCCATTGATAATACGGCCCGCAGAAGGCCCATTGTTTCTACAGCCCGTAGAAGGCCCACTGTTTCTATGGCCAGTAGGAGGCCCAGTGTCACTACAGTAAATATTAGCCCATGGTTATTATGGCCTAGTTCTAAAAAATAGGTTATTGTAGCCACTAGCTAACCGCAGAAAAAGAACTGCAATGACTACAAGCAAACAAATAAACAAGACAACAAGGAAATAAATAAGCAAGCAACTAACGCTAGGCTATCACGGCTATTACACATATTACATCCACTGGGCATCAAAGTTCGCCACCAGTGCAAATATAGGGAACAAAGCAGCATATCATATACACTGGTTGTCAAAGTTGGCGACCATCGCAAATAAATGCCACAGCAAATCAAATCAGAACTGAAACCACTTCAAAAGATCTCAAGAAACAATGTCCTGGGTACCCATAATGCTGGCAAGATGCTTAGCAAGCTTATTAACTTTCTCTTGTTTGGCGCTTAAATCCTCCAGCGCTTGCTGTTGCACCAGAAAATATGCATCTGAATTCTGCAGGGACTTCCTCAATCCTTCAGCTTCCTGTCGCAGCACATCTGATCGATGTCTTTCAACTTGAAGTTGAGACTCAAGAAGATGAACTGATTCAGGCAGCGAGTTCGAAGGGCTTGTGCCAGCAGTAGTGGCCAGTAACTCAAACACTACATCAAGACAGGACTTTTGGGTTCCCTCACTATCGTCAAGATAGTTTTTATCAGCTTTCTTGGAGACCAACAGGGATGTCTCACTATCTTGAACCTTATCTGCATTACTTCCTTTACCATTGGATAACGCAGTACTGTTCTCCAATATTTTGTCCGCATTCTAAAAGAGAAACAAGCAGACACATCACATGTTTACCATGTTGTATATGAAACTCATTTTAGTAAATGAGTTTAGTAGTAAAGTGGACAGGATAACAGCATGAAACAAACATATATCTATGTACCATGGTCACTTTATGGTCTATACCATTCTAGTTTTTGTTGCCAAATCAAGACAGAGACACAATTCAAATAATATTTGTTCAAGACAAAGCAGAATAGACAGAATATAAGTGTGGGTAACTATAGAGCAATAACAACACTTGTAATGTGCATGACATGAGAACATAACTGTTTACTCAATTGAAACTAAAATCAACATAGAGCAGGTTACAACAGCAAAGCAGTTAAAGAAACAGGTTTAAAACATACCTATTGCGCCATTGGAGTTTCAATTCCATCCTTCAAATTTGAAAATAGTTGGTATGAGTAAATACAGTCATGCAAGAGCAAAGGAGTATGAACCATAGCTACAGAACCTGACCTTAGAACAAATCTTCTTCTCCTTTAAGCGTTGAGTTGGGATTCAGAGTGGTGGTCCGTGTGCTTTGGGCACTGCAGTTCCCTTACTAACTGCTCGTGTTTGGGTGCTCTGTGGTGGAGACAGTGCTGTGTCTACTGGAACTGGGTTACTATCTGCCGGGGTTGGGGTTAGAAGGGGTGTAGCTGGTTCTCTATCCAACCGGGTAGGGGTACAATCTGCGAGAGTCTGGGTTACGTGTGGTGGATCTGGTCCTTGGGCAAGTACAACCATGGTTCTATCTGCATCAACTCGCAGCACTATCTTTTCTGAAGACCGTGTTGTTACTCCCTTAGATACTGCCATCACGCTCTCCAATTCAAATGGCTGATAAACAAGAAAAGTAATTGAAAGTATAGACATTGTATGATAGAAAGGTGCAATGGATAGTGGGGAATAAAAGAGGGCATGAAATAATTCATATTTATGTTGTCTAACCAAACAGGATAGCATGACACAATTTCACATATATGATGGCTAACTAAACAGGATAGCATGACACAATTTCACATTATGATGGCTAACTAAAAAAGATGGAAAGACATAGTTCAAACTATGAGAATGTAAACAGGATGACATGACATAACTATATAATGTGTTTATTAAATAGGTTGGCATGCCATAATTCACATACATTCATGGATAGAATGCCATAATTCAAAATATGATGATTGTAAACACTAAACAAGACGAGATGATATAACTATATGATGTCTTTATTAAATGGGTTGCCATGCCATAATTCAGATAGATGATGTGTATGTACTATGTAAACATGATGGCATGATATAATTCAAATATATGATTTATATAGTAAGCAAGTAAGCAGATGGCAATCCATATATGATGTAAAAACTAAGCAATTTAAGACAACATGCATGACATGGGTAATATAACCCTGCCAAGTTTGAGCATAGACCTTAGGGGGAAAATAGGACTGGTCATCAGTCTCTGAATCCTCCTTTGAGGAGCTCTCTGTAACCAGCAAGATGTCTGCTTTAGCAGGTAGCATTGTCTGCTCTGAATTCCTTGTTTTCTCTCCAGATACTTCCATCACCGCTTCAAATGGCTGATGCACATGAAGAGTAGTTGAATATACAAACGTTGTCACCAAATGGAACACGTAATACAAAAAATGATAGCATGATATAATTCACATACATGATGATTGGCTAAACATCATGGCATTGCATAATTCACATATATAATGCCTTTGCAACAAGATAGCATTGTATAATTCACATATATAATGTCTTGCAACAAGATGGCAATGCATAATTCACATATATGGTAATTAGACACTGAACAGGTGGCATTCACACAAAGCATGTCTAAACTAATCAAATGACATAGCAATGCGAGACACCATACGCATGATATGAGCAACATAACCCTGCCAAGTTAGAGCATACACCTCGAGGGGGAATAGGACTGGTCATCTGTCTCTGAATCCTCCTCCGAGGAGCTATCCATAACTAGCGAGATATGCGCTTCGTCAGATAGCATAGTCTGCTCTGAAGACCTTGTTTTCACTCCAGAATTTTCCATCACCGTGTCAAATGGCTGATGCACACGAAGAGCAGTTGAATGTAATAACATTGTTGACAAATGTAATATGTAACAAAAAAAGGATGGCCTGATATAATTTACATATAAGATGACTGGCTAAGCAGGATGGCATTGCAAAATTCACATATATGATGCCTGGCTAAACAAGATGGTGTTGCATAATTCACATAAACGATGAATAAACTAAACAGATGGCATTCGCACAAAGGATGTCTAAACTAAGAAGATGACATATTTGATGTATAAAGTAAGCAATGCAAGACACCATATGCATGATATAACCAACAACAGCATGCCAAGTTAGAGCGAAGACCTCAGGGGGTAAATAGGAGTTGTCTTCTCCTTCTAAATCCCCCTGAGAACAGATATCTTCCTCTCGATTACAATCCGAAATGCGTTGAGGGGGGCTACCTTTGCGCCTACCGTGGAGCGACGTCTGCATGAAGTTTTATTGCCACACAAGGCTCGTATCTTTTGCTCTACATGTTCAGTTCCATTGTTTACAATAACTGTCATGCATAGGAATAAAACATAGTGAGATTATGTAAGGAGTGCATGCAGAAATCCAGAGTGATGGTAGCAACCTATGGATAGACCCAAAACCAATAATAGTAGGCAGATAATGGCTCTAGTTAAAAAATACAGATAATGGCTTCTTTACTATTTGTTTCTCACCCAACATGAAACTCATAGTAGACACCAGAGATTAACCAGATAGTAGATAGATACTATTGATAGCGGCCCCGATATGTACCCCACAACCATTTAAAAACTCAAGTTTGACCATTAGTTTGGAGCTGACTCGGAGTATAATCGGTGAACAGGACGATAAAGTAGCATGTAATATTAAGCGATGCATAACGTAAGCAGACACGAAAGAGTGCGACCTCTCTTGCGGACCCGTGTAGTCCTCGAGGTCATCTGCTCGGTTGATGATGGTAGTGCAGTTTTCATGGCTGCCAGCGGTGGGGAAGAAGATCTGAGGCAGCGAAAGACAGTCTGGAGGCCGGATCACTGCTGTGCTGGACCCTTCTGTCATTGGAGTAGCTGAGCTGCGGTGGACGACGGCGCAGCAGGAGCGGGACAAACCACGCAAGGTTTTCTTTCACAACTATTTGTAAGAGAAGTAATTCTATAAGGGCTCGTTTGAATTGGAGGATTACAACAATGCAGGGATAGGAAATAGACAGGAATAGGATAGGAATGCACGTGCAAAACAGAGAATTTAAAAACACAGGATTTCTGCCAATCTAGGTGTTTGATTCACAATAATTGGAAGATCACATGATGCAAAGAAGCATGGTGAGATTAAGTCAAACCACAAGAAAATGTACGGTTATAATGCTATTATGCTACTATCTCTTAGTCTTGTGCTTCATGAATAGGAATTTGAAAAGGAGGACAAGTGAAAATTAAAATTCCTACGTTTTTTCTTTCAAGGAGACACTAAAGGAACAAATCCGTGTGCTCAATGGACAATATATATAACATGGAGAGTAAAAAAGAGATGCAACAAGTGTACAACCTCTTTGGCGAAGCCATGTCGATCTCAGGGTGATTGGGTTGGCCGGTGAGGATGCTCCGGCTGCCTTGGATGTCGGAGGAGGGGAAGAAGATCTTAGGCGTCTGGAGATGGAGCCCGAGGTACTGCTCCGCTGTGATGGAGGGTTTCATTGTCGGAGCAGCTCCGATGAGTTGTACGACGCCGAGGCTGAAGGAGGACAAGAGAGACAACGAACAATGTTAACCTAAGTGGAATTCTAATAGCATCTCCAATACATGACGTAAAATACATAACCACAAAGTGCTAGATGTAAAATACATCAGCCGCTCATCTCTGAACTTAACTGTTGAAACTGAATTTAACTGTCGAAACTGAACTTAACTGTCGAAACTGAACTTAACTGTCGAAACTGAATTTTGCTGTCGAAACTGAATTTTGCTATTGAAACTGGACGCACTAGCAAGGTGAGGCTACACGTCGGTCGACTGACTTTTTAATCTCTGGTCAGTCGATTTTGCAGCCGTTGGATACCAAATCAAGGGCCTGCAGTTCATCTTCAACCTCCACCCCCCTGAGCCGGCCAAACAGCAGCCCCCCACCGCCCGCGGTGCGCAGCCCCGCCCGCCCCGAAAACACTCCCCACCGCCGGTCTGCCGCCACCCCAGCCATCCCTCTAGGCCCCCCTGTGCCGAGCTTTTTCTTCGGCAATCCCCATGCCACCGCCCCGCCAACGCCCTGCCACCGCCGGCGACCACTGCCCCCATCCTGAACCCTAAGATAGATAGTGGGGTACCTCTCCGGCGAGCCCCCCTCCCCGCTGCGGCTGGTTCTTCCTTCACCCCGGCAGCATCGGAGTGAAGTGTAGCTAAATCGGAGCAGCATCGCAAGCAAGAGCAAGAGCGAGAGCAGCAGTGCGAGCAAGAGCAATAGCAAGAGCAGACCAGGGAGGGGACCGAGAGCAAGAGCAGAGCAGCAGCACGAGCGAGAGCTAAAGAAGTAGCAGGTCCTACTGATGTGGGCGTCACCGCCGAGGGAGCGACGCCGTGGAGGAAGTGGCCGACGACGCCGCCGTGGATGGAGCCGTGCCGTGTCGGCTCGGGACCGAGCGCCGGCAGCACCGTGAGATCAAATCAAGAAGAAAATGCGGCGATTAGTGTACAACCTCTTTGGTGGCGCCGATTAGGCCTCAACTTCATCCGAGGAAACAGTGATGATGATGCTCTTCTGGTGGTGCAGGTGAAGACGGCGGTGTGGGAATGGAGGTGGCGCGAAAGATGAGGGAAACGTCGGGGCAGCTCCTTGGAGGTGGAGGACGGTGTGGCTGAACCGGCGGGACAATGAGATCGACGACGGATCCTCATCTGGTACGGTGGATGAGGGACGTCGAGGTGTTGCTGTGGACGACGTCGTCGGGGAAGAGGCTCCGGCTGGGTGGCGGACGGAGCAGGGTGTGGGGTTTCGTCGCGGGTTTTCGCGGCCTTGGTGTATGAATGGGTGGGCGGATGTGATGGCAGTGGGGAACCATGGCTTAGAGACGCGCTTGTCCGAAATGTGGGGTAAGTTATGAAAGTACCCCCACCGATTTGAGGCAGTTCTTTCGGTTCAGGGGTACCACGGGCATTTCGCGTGTCGGGATTTCACAGGAGGTTGGAGTTTTCGCGCGCGTTGTAATTTCAGAATAGCAAGGCGCGGGTTGAGATGGAGGGAGTTGTCAGAGCACAACGAGACAAAGATATATCTTAAATATTTCGGGCTAACAAGGCGCGGGTTGAAATTTCCAGACAAGCCTAACGTGTACTGTACCAAATCAATGCGCCCTACAAATGTCATTCAAAACTTTGAATTCATGTTATGTTCAATTAAAATATTTCGCTACATGTATAATGCATGCAACCTACTACTCAAATGAACGTTTTAGTGCATTCCAAACGTATATACTACCGCTTCAATATGAACTAAATTTGAATTTGTTTCTCTATTTGAATAAGATCTATAGTAATGATTGTTGTGAAGTCAAAACATTTGAATTCGTTTCTCTGTTTTAATAACATCTACAATCATCATTATTGTCAAGTTAAACCATCGTTTGTGTATTATCTTCACAGCACACCACATGATTAGTCTCGAGTTACATATGAACTATGTGTACTATATGAACTCGAACTAGATTTTTTGAATCCACTTTATTTTGATTTCAAATCACATTACATTTCTAGCTCTAGCTAGATCTTCATAATCTAAACCATGTCTCATATGTATAATGTGTTTATCATGTATGGTGCCCCACCCCATACGCCTACAAGTATTTAGATGTGAGTTGCAAACACCACACATTACCACAAATTCAAATAAAATGTGAGAATGTTCGATATATAGTATTGTTTAGATTGTTCGATATTTAGTTGTAAGCTGCAAACGCCACACATTATCACAAATTCAAACAAAATGTGAGATTGTTTGATGTATAGTATGGTTTAGATTGTTCAGCATTTAGCTGTGAGTTGCAAACACCATGCATTATCACACTATGGTATAACATGTGCACAGCACGTGTATCACCGCTATATTCATCCATGCAATGTTTAAAACAATATGATCTCCTATTCAAATATATGAATCCGCTTTCATATCAAATTATGATCTTTGTTAGTCTCTTACACCCACACAATCCTCTAACCTTTGTAGCTACCACTAACTTTCTCTCGTGCATGCACACGCCCTCCGTGCCCTCCCCCTCCCTCGGCATTCTATCCACCAGGCACATTCATTTTTTTCTTTAGGTCGTTCTTCCAGAGTCTCCACAACTCCTTTCCGACACACACCGATCGATAAACCTCTCCAGCGATGCCTGCCTACAACATACAAACACACCTTCAATCTCCTCCTTTATGTGTCCTTGCCTCGTGTCTCTCATACGGTCAGACACACGTCTAAACTCTCGCCCCTCTTTGCATCGATCTCACAACCGCACACTCCTCCCCCTATCTAGCTAGTAGTTGGGCCTCTCGCACCACCTTCTAGCTCCATTCTCTCTGTCTATCCGTCTCGCTGGGCCTTATTAGCCTCTAACAAATGGACGTACACCGACCGATCTCTCCATATACATATAGCTAGCTAGGTCCCTATAACTCGTTTTTACCCACACGTCAATTGACCTACCTCATTAGTTGTGTCTCTCCCTTCCTCCGACAAACAACAATTGATCTACCGATCTAGTTAGGTTTGCTTACCAAACACATGGTTCCCCTTCATCATCCATGGATGCGTCCCGACAAATCTATCACGCACAGGCACACACATAAACACATCCCCACTCTTATTGATAACATTGTAGTTCCACCCTCAGTTTGTCTAGTAGGCCTCTCCCACCATCTTCGAGAAGCAACTCCATCACCCATCCAGCACTCTACCCCTCTCCCTCCCTCTCCCTCCCTCTCTCTCTCCTTTATCTCTCTCCCATCATATTTCCCGTCCTTCAGTTATGTATGGATGTCGACCGATCTCCCTCAAGACATAACTGGGTCTCTCCTTCTCAACACATATACGAGTCATTCTACCTCTATAGTTAGGCCTCTGCCTACCCCCCCCCCCCCCCCCCCCCCCCCCCCCCCCCCCCCCCCTCGAGCACTCTAGTCATGTCTTCCTGCCACACACAAACTTGACGTGTGCCCTCTAACGTTCCGGTAGGCCAGTCGCCCTATATCTTTGACTTGTACACACACACAATTTCGATGGCTCTCTTCATCGATCTCGCACCCACCCACTTGATCCTCTCTTTGACTCTATCGATAGCTATGATCCCTCCCTCTCTTCTCGTGGATTTCCCGACCCTCTATGTATGATATGGATAGGCCTCCATTTCACACACATTGCATGCAAAATTTTGTTTGGGATGTCATCAACACATATTCCCACAAATAATTCATGAAATCAACCCCCCACCCCCCCCCCCCCCCCAAACAAAAAAAACCACGAACCCGGCTTGTATCTCTCACACACACACATGCAGGTGGGGAACATGCACGAAGAGAAGAGGTGCATGCACGGCACATGTACTCCCGTCTCTTTCCCAACCACACCCGCGCGGGTACACGGTGGAGCTCATTTCTATACGAAAAAGGCAGCCCACGTGGTAATTTGGCACGTGTACTGGTTGTCCACTTGGTGGAGGGAGGATCGTCTACCATGGGTGAACAAACAAATTGCGACTTGACGTGTTATGTTAAAAAAAGAGGCAAACCATGTGGGGCCTACCTTAGAGGCAAGGCTCTATACACTAGAGTACTTTTGATGTGTCCTGTCAAGTCGCAGAACGAGGAGAAGCTTGCTTAGTACGCTGTCTCCCCCGCCCACGGGCGCGGTGGCTCGCGGGATGAGGTGAAGCTTGCTCCTACTAGCTTGCCCATGCGCGCGGTGGCTCGCAGGACGAGGAGAAAAATTTACTACTCCCTCCATTTACTCCTCGTCCCTACTACCTTGGTTATAGAGATTATATCATATTGTTTGGAATATATATGTCCTTTAGTAGATTTAAATATGAACTACTAGTACATACTACAAACACTGATGTATATAGACGTATTTTAGAGTGTAGATTCACTCATTTTCCTCCGTATGTAGCACTCTCCCTCGCCCCTCGACCCTCGCCCACGTGGTGGATGTGCAGCAATTCATTCGGTCTCATATAGCCAGAACGATATATACTGCACTACAATTATTGCTCGACTTCCCGAAGAGGCGAAGAGCCAATCGCAAGGTCAATATTTTGGAGATGCCAAGCGCAAGGTTATAGGAGAACGAGTAGTAGGTGCCGCGTCATTTATAAATAAAGTTTTTTTTCTTTAGTGGCACGTACGCAATATGATAGGTTCATATGGAGAGAAAAGGAGTACATAGTCAGGACGGGCCAGCCTACATGGTTGCTTGCTGGGGTTGCTCTCTTCACACTCTCTCGCACAAAACCAGTGTGGCCACATCTCTAACATCCCGGCGGATCACGTCCGCTTGGGGAAGGGGTGGATGCTTAGTGTAGATGCGGTGGCCGTCGCCGACGGCGAAAACCCACTGTCGGCACATCCCGATCAGGGCTCCCCGCCGTTCTCTCTCTCAAAGCCGGTGAGGTTGCCTTCGTCCCTTGCTCACTGTCGTGACATAGACAGTTGCCGCCTCCCGCCGCCCTCCTCAAGGTTGAGCTACGTCCCTCAGGTACAACTCCCTTTACAGCCGGCTTGCACCAGTGCTCCAGCTGCCCACATCACTCCCTGTGGATATTTCTCTACTTCTTTGCCCCGCACATACCTCTACTGGCTTCTACGTACTGTATTTGTGATGAGTTTATGTCTCATCAACTAGTCCCAGTAATCTTATTCTAATCACGCTTGTTCAATTTCTTTGCCACAGGGATGCTCATCTCGATTTTGGTGAAACTGCACAAAATGATCCGATGGTCAAAAGGTTGCAAACTTCATTTATTAGGAAGCTCGAACGTTGCTAGCAAATTGAAGCCTGGTTAGGGTTCACGGTTCAAGGGCTAGGGACTGCATGGATCGTTTTTTTCTTTACCTACCTCTGTTCCAAAATAAGTGTCAACTTCAGTTGTAGTACAACTTTGTACTAAAGTTTGCAGAAAGTTGAGAAACTTATTTTGGAATGGAGGGAGTACATATTTGCTATGATCTGTCAATCATTGAGATGCAATAGCATGCATGTTAGTCTCCTTTGTATTTGATGAAATGTTGCAACGGGCAACCTTGGCCGCAAGATACATGTAACAGAAGCTGGAAGCTTCATAGCATTGTACAAATTTATCTCGCTGATAAATTACAGTACATACTATACTAGTACTTCCTCCGTTCCTAAATATAAGTCTTTGTAGAGATTTCACCATGAACCACATGCGGATGTATATAGATGCATTTTAAGTGTAGATTCATTCATTTTGTTCCGTATGTAGTGGAATCTCTACAAAGACTTATATCTACTAGTAATAGCTAGCCCCCACTACTAGGAATTCTCTATCCTCTCCTTGAGCCACGTCATCAAAATTGATGTAGCCGTTAGATGAAGTAAATCAGTCCATAATAGCCGTCTGATCTTGATGTTGAGAGGCTCCGCACTAAGCCACATGCAAGCATACAAAAATACCATGCCACATGCATGTGAGTGGGTTTTAAATCACATCAACATGTCTGCATGCAAGCATGCACCGGTAGCATGCATGTAAGTGAGCTTTTAAGTCCCATTAACATGTCAAAAAGAAAAATATAATCCCATTATGCAGTAGGAGTTCAGGAGTTGGCTGATCTTTTTCCTTACATAGGATGAGCTAAATGATGATGGGAGTTTATTTAGTTTGGCTACCACATTTTTCATGCAGTTACAGAGTTTTTTTTGTTCTATGAAATCAATAATTTTGCGGAGAGAGACATACCGCTGTTAGGAACGGAGGGAATACTATGTAAAGAGTTAGGTGTCACACGGTGATAGTAGTGTGAGGTGGGCCATGTAATCACTGAGCCTGCGTGTTTTCACTGCTCTTGCACGCCTCCGCTGTAAGAATGGAGAAAATTGTAATCTAGTAGTAGTAGTATACCTCCTTTCGCCGAAAGCGTGGGACATCCAACAGTCCTACCACCTCAGTAATAAAGACCAATGAGCCGTCAAATCACATACACCCAGCAGTAAGTTGGACGGACGAAGCAACCATCACTCTTGCGCCAGTGAGAGGTCGCGTCCGCTCTGCCCGGGCATGAATGCCACACAGATTCTTTGGAGTGGCGCTGACCGTTTCGGGCGGGAAGCGCGCGCGGGTGATGGACGAGCTTTGGGTGGGCCAGGCTGGTCAGGAGCGGGCGTGGCAGCTGTCCGCATGTCCCTACCGGACACGCCCAGAAACGAGAGGATGCACCGACTCTCGCGGCTAAAATCGTACACTACACAACATCTCTTTGTAGGAGTAGGTCGATCTGTCACTCTCTCTAACACACACACACACGCGCGCGCGCGCACGCACCTTGGTCCCGTTGCACCTTTTGACGTGACTTATTACACCTAGACGGAGGGAGTAGTAAGTATTCGAGATACGGTGGCACACTGACTTAAGTCGAATACAAGTGGCCAAAATTTATGTGCATGTTATAATAAGGATTCACTTAAAATAGTACGTGAGCGAACAAAGGGGTCAAGTGGACAGTGTTCCCGAGCAGTAGCGAGATGTGTGAGGTAAGATACATCGCTGGCGCTTTTAATTTTTCTTATTAATTTGTTTGTTTCACCCTCTGACTGGTGGGACCCAACGTACTACGTGGAGAGAGGTAAGGTGACTAAGGCTGCATCATTTCTGCACCACTGTGGATAGTCTTACCACCAAAGCCACATGACACGATTATGATTGAAATCCCAATGACTCCCCCACACACAAAAAAAACACGACATGCTTGTCACACGAATGCAGGAATGTATAAAAGGTTATTTCCCTCTCGTTGAACATAATGGGAGGGTTGTGTAGCTGGTTAGCCTGTTCGCTCATTCTCTCGCCCTCTCCTGCTGGAGCCTCGGCGCTTGTAGTTGCTCACTTCACACTGTCTCGCCCTCTCCAGATCTAAACAAGACTTCGTTGGCCTCTCTCTCCCCTCACTTCTGGTCAAAGAGCCGGCGGGATCCGTCCGCCGGGAAGGGAAGGAGGCTTAACGCTGTCGCCGTCGGCGAGGGACTATCGGCGCAGCTGTTCACTTTCCACCCAGCGGCGGCGCGGGAGGGCCTCTGACCCCTTCTTCTTCGCCACCATCCCGTCGCCCACCGAACCACGCCCCAAGAACCTTAAGGTATAATTTACTTACTCCACATGCATTGCTCTAGCTGCATGTATACCATGAATCTAGGACCTGGTTCAAAGAGGAAAGGAGTGGGGGAAAGTAGTGGGAAAAGTTGTATATAGCATGAATCTAGGACATGGTTCAAAGAGGAAATGAAGGGGGAAAGTTGTATAGCATTAATCTAGGACGTGGTTCAAAGAGGAAAGGAATGGGGGAAAGTAGTGGGGAAAGTTGTATCACATAAATCTAGGACGTGGTTCAAAGAGGAAAGGAAGGGGTGAAAGTACTGGTTCAAAAAGGAAAGGAAGGGAGAAGGCTGTAGAGTTTGAGCAGGACTAGATTTGCTGTGCTCACATAGGGAAAGGCGTCTAAAGATAAAAAAACTGGGACCAACACAAATATGCTACTTGGTTGCTTGTTCTTTGTTGCAACAGACTGTGCATGACCACAGTACATCGGTAGATGCACATGGTGCTGGTGCGTCCACTGTCCAGTGCAACTCATTAGCTGTTGTTAATCTAAGGCCTTGTTTGGTTAAAAACTCCCTTGTCCCTACCTGCTGGGTTCCAGGGACTAAACATGGACTAGAGGTTATTAAATGACATGCTAAAAGACCATGTTACCCCTAGTAATGAACTAATAGATACAAGGTGCGATGCGTGGCAGGGGCAACTGTTGGAAAAAGTCCCAAAAAGACTCCCTCGGGGTCTTCTTTCTTTAGTCCCAAATGCCCACTTTTAGTCCCTAAAAGTCCCTCCTTGTTGGTTTAGATGGGACTGACACGGAGTTTTTTTAGTCCCTACATCAAAATGTCCCTGTAAACAAACACCCTCTAATAATGCCGCTGGAAAATTGATGCAATGCCACAGCTAAAAGCAAATTACATGTTTAACGAATTTTATTGTTAATATAATCTCTATGTTAATATTAATCAATGCCACCGTTTGAGAAATGCTACTGTCTTGCTTTATTTCCCATTTAGATAAGGTAGATGCTTCTTTTTGTTGGCTTCTGTGTCATCCACCGTTATTGACCACTAATTGTTTCCTTTGCACCTCTGTGTAAACAGGGTTATCTGCTTCACCTCGTTGCCATTGTGACCTTTTGTTGCACTGCACAAAACACTTTTGTTTTAAGAGTGTTTTGTGCAGTTCAACCAAAATGTCACACCGACAACGTTGCTTGATTGCTTGATATTAGTGGAACTGCACAAGAGGAGATCTTACTTCCTATCCGTTAAGGCGAATTTGGTTCAGATCTTCTTCTTGTGAGTTGTTTGAATTCCGAATCATGAGAGGTCAGTACTAGCCTTCTTTTACATGATTCTGTAGTGTGCATTCATATGTTGTGCTACTTGTACGATAATGTTGCTTGATTTTAGTGAACTGCACAAATGGAGACAAGACTTCCAATCTGTATGTGCACCATAATATCCCATTGAGGTAAGATAAGGATATTTCACAACTGCTGGCCTGTATTTTGCCACTTTCATCAGAAAATTAAGTTTAGTACTATACTTGTGCTCCCTAATTGACATGCCAAATCTTACATTGAAAGCGAAGCTTGTTTGTTATTGAACCAAGTGATGAAGGGGAAGAACAAGGGGAAGAAAAACAAAAATCAACTCCCGGTGCTGTCATGAAAAAGTGGTATTGTCCTTGAGAAGTGCTTCATCTGTGTTGTTTTAAATATTTCCTTTCCTTTTTTTCGAGCAAACAGTGATGCTAGCATTTAGTAGTCCTCTTGTATTTGCACAATAGGATCATCTTCCTCTGAAGAAGAATATGGAGTACATGAAGTGACTAGTTTTGATTATGCCAAGATGAAGAAGCCCTGTCTATCTTATCATCAGAAGGAGCAATTGAAGGATGGTTACATTACTCCCCACAAGACCAAACTAACTTCAGCTCAGAAGGACTGACAAAAACTCCATTTTTTGCTGTGATGCGCGAGTACAATGTTGTTCTAGGATTCTTTCTAGTGAGTTCCATTTTTCTAAAAGTGTGCTCTACATGGACCATGTATGTGCCTGTTGAAACTGTCAATTCATAGTATAGTTTGCTCTATACTAATCACTTTTTTGTATTTGTGCAAACAGGGGTGCTCAGCTTGATTTCAATGGGAACTGCACAAAATGTTCATGAATACATCGAATCATTCACTTCCACCACAAGAAAGGAGGTGTCGATAAGTTCAAGGCGTTGCAACATATAAGGGCGAAATCATACAAGCTACGCGTGAATTTGGTTGATTTTGGTGGAACTGCACAAAAAGAACAGCTGGTTTATTTAGCACGAGGTGCCATGTCAATGTCCGAACTGATGGCAAACCCTTCCCATTCCACAATCGTAAGCATTTGATATTTTGGAATGGGACAACCTTTTCAAATTTTGCTCATTGATTTTAGCAAGACATGCGTTTGATATTTTCAAATGGGATGCCCTTGCTGTCAGCAGCGTTGATCATTTTTTTCTTTATTCTTTAGTTGTGAAGTAAATATTGCCTCTGACATGTGAGTCGCTGAGATGCATAATCATCGATTGTTTTGAATGTTCTCTATGAATTGCCAGGCCTATGTGTTTGATTGCAATGTACCGAAACGCTAAAAACCTGCTCAAACTCTTTGTACTCCTTCTGTTCCTTTTTACTTCGCACATTGTGAAAGTGCATACTTTTTTGTATAAGATTGGTCAAAGTAGAGATACTTTGACTGCAGACAAAACTTGTATGCAGACTAGAAACGACCGGAGGGAGTACATGTGAAACTGCTGCAAACAAGGTGATCGCCCTGGGAATAATGCTAGTACATATTGTTTTGCATGTTCATCCAATGCCAGTGATAGAGGAATTCGAACTAATTGAAATAAATTCATTCATACACGGTCGGATTTCATGTAAACATGCCAGATTTAATTACATTTCATACATTCTTCAACTAAAAAGGGGTGCGCTGGAGGTATAATTAATTAACCGAAGCTACCCACCTGTGTCCCGCTGAGACGAACAGAAGCTTCAGTGACTTAACTGCAGGTGCAGTTGCGTAACTGACATGTGGCCTGTTGGGCCCACGTGTCAGTCAGCCAACTGCACCAGCAGTTAAGTAGAAGCAGCGTTATTCTCCAGCAGAACTCCCCGACTCCACGTCGCTGCCAAGAAGCTAACCGGCCGTCAATGATCAACCCGCCTAGCTTGGCTTCAACAGGAGGGTAGCAGCAGTGGCCTTACTTGGACCCGAGCGGCGGCGACCTACTGTGTTCTACTCTTCCTCGTTTTCTGTGTGGCACGGACTCGTTGGCAGCTGGGCGGGGCCTCAGCGGAGCCGGCGATGTCCTCTGTCTCATTGCCTGCGGGCGGCGCCTCGGCGGAGCGGTGGAAATCCTCCCCCGCGTTGCCGGCAGGGTGGGGCCTCGGCTGATCTGGCGATGTCCTCTGCCTCGTTGTTGGTGGGGCGGGGCCTCGGCGGAGCCAGCGGTGTCTTCTGCTTCATTGTTGGCGCCGCGGGGCCTCGGTGGAGCAAGGCCTCGTCGACGCCAGCGGAGCGGGAACTCGTCGGAGCCGGCATTGTCCTCTGCCTCATCCTCGGTCTCGCCAAACAGCGCCTCACCCACTTCATCGCCCTCTTTGCTAGCCTCTTTGTAGGTGGCCGCAGCCTCCGCCACCCGCATGCGCTCCCGCCGGTGCTGGAGGCGGCCCTTGCGGGCGGAGCGGTACGAGTCGAGCAGCGCCTCCTGCTCCACCCGCTCCGCGGTGATCTGCTCCTCCGCCTGCAGATGCTCCTGGAGGAGATGGTGGTTGTAGGTGGCGTCGGCCTGTGCCTCTTGGAACTACTCCTGACGCATCTGCCTCACACTTTCCATATATTGGGCACGGGCCTCGCCGATGGTCATGGTGCAATGCACCTACGAGGATGGCACGGAGGAGGGGGTTGGCGCTGGATCGTCGACTACCATGTTCTCCATTGGGACGTCGTCGTCCTCCGGCTGCCTGTCGGCCAGCCGGTCGGCAGCAATGGCTGCCATCTCCTTGTGGTCCGTCGTCCGCCCGTCCCGAAGAGCACTGGAGCGCGAGGAAGCCATGGCGGGGAGTAGTGGTGTGGACAGGAGAAAGGGAACGGATGCGGATGACTTCGGCTATGGCCGGTGCAGCAGTTTATATAGCAATGGTGGGCGGATGGAGGGACGGACGTGTGGCACCGGAGTACCCGCTCGGCAACCGCGTATCATTAATGTGGGCGGCAGATGGACGGACGGACGGCACTTGTGTCGTTTGAAGGCGGAACAATCGCCTGCACCAGCAAGCGGGGCGGGCGGCGCTGACTGTTTCGGGCGGAGAGCGCGCGCGTGCGACGAGATGACTTTACTTGGAGAGGATAACAATGGGGACCCACCAGGTCCATAGCCTACGTACGCCAGTACCTCCTTATTATATATATATGTATAAAACTATACTCCCTCCGTCTAGGTGAATAAGTCATATTAGAAGGTGCATCACGACCTAGGTGCAAGCAGATTGGTGGAAAAGAAGAATATTTCTCTCTTCTAAACACAACATTTAATCACAGCTGTTAAGAGGATGCCTTATTAGCTACCCATGCAGGCCATCGTAATTCATAGCATGCAAGGCGCTTTTATTTCTTGCCTAATAACCGCATGGACGTGCTGCATGCATTGGTCCTTGCCCGAGCAAAAAAAGGGAGGAAAGGGGTTTCCACGGGAGACAACGAGCCAGAGGTGGAAGCGCTCACTGGAGTTATTTATTTTGCTTCCCCCTGGTTTCCTGACATCACGGTCCCACACCATTGTCAACCTATGTAGTACTAGTCAACAAACGAGAGAATTGCACAAGAAGCGGCCGACAACTGGGACCAAGCAGCTTGAGCAGTATTTGTGTTTTTGAGGTGTGAGCACTTCAGAGTTTTTCGATGTTTAGACCAGATATTAATTTTTCTCCTCTGAACAACAACGAAAACATCGTTGCAGGTATTAACTGGGCGGGCTGTGGCCCGTCTAGCCTAGGCCAGATATCCAGCCAAGATATTAATTATTTTTCAAGCTGAAAATGGCTAGCCCAGCTATACTTTTTTTAGGAATACTCAGGTAAGGTCAAGTTGTTATTCTCCGCCCCGCTGGGCTGCAAATCTTTCCTAGGAGGGATGCATTAGGCTTAACAGAAAATGGGATTTAAGAAATAATAAATGGGATGTAATTATAAAAACTGGGCAGTAACTATAAAAAAATTCACCAAACACGTGATTACTTTATAAAATATTATTTTGGATATTGAAAATTTTAATTTCATTACTTGTTGCGAGTGCAATGTTTCGTTGGATTTTTACGTAATATAAATTTATATTGAAATTGTATTCAATCTGACTAGAAATTTCGGGATAAAAATATTTCGGATCCCATCAAAATGTGGGAATTTTTTATTGAATTCTGTTTTGAACGGTTGGTTGAAATGGGCTGTACTTTTAACAAACTGTAAATGGATTGTAGTAAATTCCATTAGAATTCAAAAATGGGCTACCCATTCTTACAAATCTCAAATGGGCTATAAGTTCTCTGCCACACACTTCTGGCCTTACTAAGTTGACGCGTCCCCTAAAAAAACAAAGTTGACATGTATGCAAGGCTTTGTCAACTTATAGTCAACACACGGTTCTAGCAGCAGTGGCCGTTGGATGTCCATCCAACGGCTGCCGTGCTTCTTCTTCAATCTCGGATATTCTAGCTTCACCCGCCCAAAAAATGATTCCTCCCCCTGACATCTGGGGTGCACCATTTCGGAAGCTGACCTGTGGGCCTACTAAGTTGACATACCAAGGGCTTTGTCAACTTAGTCAATATAAACGATTCTAGCTGCAGTGAACATACGATGTCCATCCAACGGTCGTAGTGCTTCTTCAACCTCTGGTCTTCTTGCTCCAGCCGCCCAAAGCAGCGCCGGTCGTGCCGCCTGCTCCTGCCTCCCGTGGCCGGCTGTGCTGCCATGGAGGCCTCACCGCCCCCTACTATTCCCACCGCTGGCCAGGCCCTGCGGCGACGGCAGCCTCACACCGCAGCCCAATGAGTGAACCCTCATACTCCTCTCCGTGTGGGCATCCACTGCCGCGTCTTCACTGGCTCCGCGTCGTCCCCTTCCTAGGCCTCGCCGTCGTCCACCGCCCTGGTGCTCTCGGCGCGGCGTGGCCAACATGGAAGGAACGACTTCCATCGGACGTGGACTGTACGTGGCGAGGCTGACAGCTGGGTCCACGCCGGCAGCAAGGAAGTGCCTCCTTATTACGCAGAAAATAATGATTCCTCCACCTGACAGCAGGGACCCACCGGACGGGCCACCAGTATTTTGCGAAAAAAATCATTTCCCCCTGACAACTGGGACCCACCGGACGGGCCACCGTATTTCACGAAAAAAACGTTCCCCCCGCTGTCAGCTCGGACCCACCGGAAGTGCCTCCTTATTACGCACAAAAAATGAATACTCCCTCGGCTAGCTGGGACCCACCTTGCTGGGAGGCTGACTTGTGGGCCTACTAAGTTGACGGGGACGAAGGGCTTTGTCAACTTAGTCAATATGAACGATTCTAGCTCCAGCGACCATACGATGTCCATCCAATAGCCGTAGTGCTTCTTCAACCTCTGGTCTTCTTGCTCCAGCCGCCCAAAGCAGCGCCGGTCGTGCCGCATGCTCCAGCCTCCCATGGCCGGCTGTGCTGCCGTAGAGGCCTCACTGCCCCCTACTATTCCCACCGCTGGCCAGGCCCTGCAGTGACGGCAGCCTCACACCACAGCCGAACCAGTGAACCCTCATAGTCCTCTCCGCGCGGGCTTCCACTGCCGCGTCGTCCCCTTCCTAGGCCTCGCCGTCGTCCACCGCCGTGGTGCTCTCCGCGCGGCGTGGTCAACATGGTCAAGGAATGACTTCCATCAGAAGAGTACTGTACGTGGAGAGGCTGACAGCTGGGTCCACGGCCACAGCACAGTTTTTTTGTGATTTGCCAAGTAAGTCGCTTTGTCAGGCCTATTGGGCTGCAAATCTTTCAAGACGAGGAGAGCTTTCATTCGGCTGGCCGAGAAAATGGCCCATCAGTAATGAGAAATGGGTTGTACATTTTTAAAACACATCAAACCAACAATTAGTTTCAAATATCTTTTTTTTCATTTCAAGATTTTAAATTACATTAATTTTTATGCGTGGATAATTAGTTGGATTTTATATTGATATACATTTATTTTTAAAATCAGTTTGAATGTGAGTCAAAATTTCGGGATTAAAAACAGTTTGGACCGCACCGAAATATGCAAAATTTCATATAATTTTTTAACCGTTGCCACAATATGGGTTGTAATGCTAACAAAAAGAATATGGGCTCCAAAAAAAACCTTAAGAATTAGCAAATGGGCTGTAAATTATTAGAAATAATGGTAGATGGGTTGTATGCTGTTTTCCACAGATTTGAGCTTTCCTAAAAAAAGGTTGACACACAAGCACTGACTGTTGGATGTCCATCCAACGACCGTCGTGCTTCTTCAATCTCTGCTCTTCCTGCTCTAGCTGCTCAAACAAGGGCCGGCGGGACTGCCTGCTCCCTCTTTCTCGCGGTCGGCTGTGCTGCCGCGCAGGCCTCACCGCCCGACCGTACTCCCATCGTTGGCCTAGCCATCCCTCTACTCACCCGCACCTGCTGTTATTCTCCGGCGACAGCAGACGAACTAGTAAACCCTCATACAATCGTACTCCCCTCCTCGTGGGAAACAACTGTCGAGTATTCCCTGCCTCCGTGTCGTCCCCTTCCTAGGCCTCGCCATCGTCCACTGCCCTGCTGCTCTCGGCGCGGCATGGTCAACGTGGTCAAGGAACGACTTCCATCGGACGTGGACTGTACGTGGAGAGGCTGATAGCTGGGTCCACAGCGGCAGCAAGGAAGTGCCTCCTTATTACGCGAAAAATAATGATTCCTCCACCTGACAGCTGGGACCCACCGGACGGGCCACTGTATTTCGTGAAAAAACGTTTCCCCCTAACTGCTGGGACCCACCAGCTACATCTTCGCACGCAAGGAAGTGTGTCTGGGCAAAAAAACGATTCGCCCCCTGATTGCTGGGACCCACCAGCTACATCTTCGCAGGCAAGGAAGTGCCTGACAGTCGGGACCCACCTGGTCTAAGCATACGTAGCGTTGTCATTCTGGTCGCGAACGTGTACGTACATACTGGTCGATGTAGAGGTGCGCACATGTCGTAGTAGAGGCGTGCACGTGTCGTAGTAGAGGCGCGCACGTAGCATGTACATGTACGTACAGCGGCCAGGGTGCAAGAAAGAAAATATGGCCATGTATGTGTACATACGGGCGGGGTCTCGAACGCATACTCGCGCATACGTACGGCCAGGGCTCGTGTACATTGCTGGGTCGGAACAGAGAAACAACGTCGTCGTCGTGTTCATGGGGAGGCAACGGAATGCGTCATGTTCATCGGGAGGGCTTGGACGGAATAGGCGATGGAAACGAGGCCTGGCGTACCGCACAACGGAGGAAACGGACCTCCTATGTTCGGAACGGGGTCCTGTTGATCGGGAGGGGTATGGCGTACCGCAAAACGGAGGAAACGGACCTCCTACGGTCAAAACGGGGGTCCTGTTGATCGCGAGGGGTGTGGCGTACTGCAAAACGGACGAAACGGACTTGTGTTGGAGCGCTATAGTCAAAACGGGGGTCCTGTTCATCGGAGGGTGTGGCGTACCGCAAAACGGGACTCCATGGGATACTGTTCATCTCCACCGTCGACCCCCTCTAGCCTCCACGAGCTACTGTTCATCCACCGTCAACCTCCTTCAACCTCCACCTGCGACTGTTCATCCATGGGCTCCTGTTCATCCAGCCCCCACCGCACGCTACTCCACCGGCTACTGTTCAACCAGCCCTCTCCGCGGGCTCCTGTTCAACCACCCCTCCATGGGCTACTGTTCATCCTGCCCTCCACCGTCTACTATTCATCCTTCCCTTCACGGGGTGGTCCTGTTCATCCATCCCTCCACGGGGTCCTGTTCATCTAGCCCCAACCGGCTCGATCGATCGGGGTCCTGTTCATCCAGAGGCAACACCACGGGGTCCTGTTCATCCACCCCATTGGGAACTGTTCATCCAAACCCCCCAGCAACACTCACTGTTCATCCAGAGGCAGCATCGATCGGCTTCAGTTAGCAGTAGTAGCGAAGGAATCGCTCGATCGGGTTCAGTTAACAGCCATCGATCGATCGCTCGGGTTCAGTAACGCATAGCCTACAATGCAATCGCTCGGGTTCAGTTAGAGCCCAATGCCTCGCTCGGGTTCAGTAAGAGCCAACGCCTCATACACACGCGCGTACGTGTACGAGAGAAACACGCATTGCTCGGCCCCCGAACTCCCACCGTAACCGAGAACTCCCCGAAATTTTCCTCCCCCTCGCTTCTACCACGGTTTTTTCCGTCATGGACGGCCCAAAGAATGTCACGCAGCTGTGTCTCCGGCCCGCCCAGGACGAAAAGCCCATTTTCTGTCATGATTTTTTGTCATAGAAGTAGGAGCCCACCACATCTATGATGATACCGGGTTTTGTCACAATTATCGTCATAGAAGTGTCATATGTATGACAGAAAAAATTTCGTTCGGCCCAAAATGTCACGGATGTGTCTTTTTTTTGTAGTGGTGCATGCGTGGCGTTGGGCTCTAACTGAACCCGAGCGAGGCATTGGGCTCTAAGTGAACCCGAGCGATTGCGCTGCAGGCTACGCATTACTGAACCCGAGCGATCGATTGATAGCTGTTAACTGAACCCGATCGAGCGATTCCTTCGCTACTACTGCTAACTGAAGCCGATCGATGCTGCCTCTGGATGAACAGTGAGTGTTGCTGGGGGGTTTGGATGAACAGTTCCCAATGGGGTGGATGAACAGGACCCCGTGGTGTTGCCTCTGGATGAACAGGGCCCCGATCAATCGAGTCGGTTGGGGCTGGATGAACAGGACCCCGTGGAGGGAAGGATGAACAGGACCACCCCGTGGAGGGCTGGATGAACAGTAGACGGTGGAGGGCTGGATGAACAGTAGCCCGTGGAGGGGTGGTTGAACAGGAGCACGTGGAGAGGGCTGGTTGAACAGTAGCCGGTGGAGTAGCGCGCGGTGGAGGCTGGATGAACAAGAGCCCGTGGATGAACAGTCGCAGATGGAGGCTGGAGGAGGTCGAGGGTGGATGAACAGTAGCCCGTGGAGGCTGGAGGGGGTCGGCAATGGAGATGAACAGTATCCTGTGGAGTCCCGTTTTGCGGTACGCCACACCCCTCCCGATGAACAGGACCCCCGTTTCGACCGTAACGCTACAACACAAGTCTGTTTCCTTCATTTTGTGGTACGCCACACCCCTCCCGATCAACAGCCCCCCCCCGTTTCGACCGTAGGAGGTCCGTTTCCTCCATTTTGCTGTACGCCAGACCCCTCCCGATGAACAGGATCCCGTTTCGACCATGGCCAGTTGAACACAAGGTTGTTTCCTCCGTTCTGCGGTACGCCAGGCCTCGTTTCCATCGGTTGTTCTGTCCAAGCCCTCCCGATGAACACGACAACGCATTCCGTTCCGACCCAGCCGGTTGGCTCCCCATGAACACGATGATGACGCTGTTTCTCCGTTCTGACCCAGCCATGTACACAAGTCCTGGCCGTACATATGCGCGAGTAGGCGTTCGACACCCTGCCCGTATGTACGTATGTGGCCGTATTTTCTTTCTTGCACACTGGCCGATGTACGTATGTGTACATGCTACGTGCACGCCTCTACTACGACATGCGCGCGCCTATACATTGACCAGTATGTACATACACATTCGCGACCAGAATAACAACGCTACGTACGCTTCGACCAGGTGGGTCCCGACTGTCAGGCACTTCCTCGCCTGCGAAGATGTAGCTGGTGGGTCCCAGCAGTCAGGGGGCGAATCATTTTTCCCCGGACGCACTTCCTTGCGTGCGAAGATGTAGCTGGTAGGTCTCAGCAGTCAGGGGCAAATGTTTTTTTTGCAAAATAAAGTAGGCCCACAAGTCAGCCTCCCACCAAGGTGGGTCCCAACTAGCAGGGGGGTATTCATTTTTTTGTGCGTAATAAGGAGGCACATCCGGTGAGTCTGAGCTGACAGCGGGGGGAACGTTTTTTCGCGAAATACGTTGGCCCATCCGGTGGGTCCTAGCAGTCAGGGGAAACGTTTTTTTCACGAAATACGGTGGCCCGTCCGGTGGGTCCCTGCTGTCAGGTGGAGGAATAATTATTTTGCACGTAATAAGGAGGCACTTCCTTGCGGCCGCCGTGGACCCAGCTGTCAGCCTCTCCACGTACAGTACTCTTCCGATGGAAGTCGTTCCTTGACCACGTTGACCACGCCTCGCCGAGAGCACCAGGGTGGTGGACGACGGTGAGGCTTAGGAAGGGGACGACGCGGAGCCGGGGAAGATGCGGCAGTGGAAGCCCGCGCGGAGAGGAGTACGAGGGTTCACTGGTTTGGCTGCGGTGTGAGGTTGTCGTCGCTGCAGGGCCTGGCCAGCGGTGGGAATAGTAGGGGGTGGTGAGGCCTCTGCGGTAGCACAGCCGGCCACGGGAGGCAGGAGCATGCGGCACGACCGGCGCTGCTTTGGGTGGCTGGAGCAAGAAGACCAGAGGTTGAAGAAGTACTACGGCCGTTGGATGGACATCGTACGGTCATTGAAGGTAGAATCATTCATATTGACTAATTTGACAAAGCACTCCGTCCCCGTCAACTTAGTAGGCCCACAAGTCAGCCTCCCACCAAGGTGGGTCCCAACTAGCAGGGGGGTATTCTTTTTTTGTCCGTAATAAGGAGGCACATCCGGTGGGTCCGAGCTGACAGCGGGGGGAACATTTTTTCGCGAAATACGTTGGCCCGTACGGTGGGTCCGAGCAGTCAGGGGGAAATGTTTTTTCGCCAAATACGGTGGCCCGTCCGGTGGGTCCCTGCTGTCAGGTGGAGGAATAATTATTTTGTGCGTAATAAGGAGGCACTTCCTTGCGGCTGCCATGGACCCAGCTGTCAGCCTCTCCACATACAATACTCTTCTGATGGAAGTCGTTCCTTGACCACGTTAACCATGTCGCGCCGAGAGCACCAGGGCGGTGGACGACGGCGAGGCCTAGGAAGGGGACGACGTAGAGCCGGGGAAGACGCGGTAGTGGATGCCCACGCAGAGAGGAGTACGAGGGTTCACTGGTTCAGCTGTGGTGTGAGGCTGCCGTCGCCACAGAATAACAGGGGGTGTGGGTGAGTGGAGGGATGCCCTGGCCAGCAGTGGGAGTAGTAGGGCGCAGTGAGGCATGCGCGGCAGCACAGCCGGCCACGGGAGGCAGGAGCAAGCGGCACGACCGGCGCTGCTTTGGGCGGCTGGAGCAAGAAGACCAGAGGTTGAAGAAGAATGACAGCCGTTGGATGGACGTCGTACGGTCACTGCAGCTAGAATCATTTATATTGACTGAGTTCACAAAGCCCTTGGTACACGTCAACTTAGTAGGCCTAGAGGTCAGCTTCCGAAACGGTGAGCCCCAGATGTCAGGGGGAGGAATCATTTCTTCGGCGGGTGAAGCTAGAATATCCAAGATTGAAGAAGAAGCACGGCATCCGTTGGATGGACATCCAACGGCCACTGCTGCTAGAACCGTGTGTTGACTATAAGTTGACAAAGCCTTGCTGATAACCCACAAGTATATGGGATCGCAATAGTTTTCGAGGGTAGAGTATTAACCCAAATTTATTGATTCGACACAAGGGGAGCAAAAGAATATTCTCAAGTATTAACGGCTAAGTTGTCAATTCAACCACACCTGGAAACTTAATATCTGCAGCAAAGTATATAGTAGCAAAATAATATGTTAGTAGTGGTAGCGGTAGCAAAAGGTAATGATAGCAAAAGTAATGTTTTTGGTATTTAGTAGTGATGATAGCAATAGCAACGGAAAAGTAAATAAGCGAAGAACAATATATGGAAAGCTCGTAGGCAATGGATCGGTGATAGAGAATTATGCCGGATGCGGTTCATCATGTAACAGTCATAACCTAGGGTGACACAGAACTAGCTCCAATTCATCTATGTAATGTAGGCATGTATTCTGAATATAGTCATACGTGCTTATGGAAAAGAACTTGCATGCCATCTTTTGTCCTACCCTCCCGTGGCAGCGGGGTCCTAATGGAAACTAAGGGATATTAAGGCCTCCTTTTAATAGAGTACCGGACCAAAGCATTAACATATAGTGAATGCATGAACTCCTCAAACTATGGTCATCACCGGTAAGTATCCCGATTATTGTCACTTCGGGGTTAACAGATCATAACACATAATAGGTGACTATAGACTTGCAAGATAGGATCAAGAACTCTCATATATTGATGAAAACATAATAGGTTCAGATCTGAAATCATGGCACTCGGGCCCTAGTGACAAGCATTAAGCATAGCAAAGTCATAGCAACATCAATCTCAGAACATAGTGGATACTAGGGATCAAACCCTAACAAAACTAACTCGTTTACATGATAAATCTCATCCAACCCATCACCGTCCAGCAAGCCTACGATGGAATTACTCACGCACGCCGGTGAGCATCATGAAATTGGTGATGGAGGACGGTTGATGATGACGATGGCGACGGATTCCCCTCTCCGGAGCCCCGAACGGACTCCAGATCATCCCTCCCAAGAGGTTTTATGGCTTGGCGGCAGCTCTGTATCGTAAAACGCGATGAATCCTTCTCCTTTATTTTTCTCCCCAAAAGCAAATATATAGAGTTGGAGTCGAGGTCGGAGGAGCTCCAGGGGGCCCACGAGGTAGGGGGCGCGACCCCCACCATCGTGGCTATGGTGTGGGCCCCTGGTCTTCATCTTTTGCAAGGATTTTTTATTATTTCTGAAAAGATGTTCCGTGAAGTTTCAGGTCATTCCGAGAACTTTTGTTTCTGCACATAAATAACACCATGGTAACTCTGCTGAAAACAGCGTCAGTCCGGGTTAGTTCCATTCAAATCATGCAAGTTAGAGTCCAAAACAACGGCAAAAGTGTTTGGAAAAGTAGATACGACAGAGACGTCTCAACTCCCCCAAGCTTAAACCTTTGCTTGTCCTCAAGCAATTCAGTAGACAAACTGAAAGTGATAAAGAAAAACTTTTACAAACTCTGTTTGCTCTTGTTGTTGTAAATATGTAAAGCCAGCATTCAAGTTTTCAGCAAAGATTATGAACTAACCATATTCACAATAACGCATAGGTCTCATGTTTACTCATATCAATGGCATAATCAACTAGCGAGCAATAATAATAAATCTCGCTATCCCTGAGGCCCAAGACTAGACATGATATAACACTTTCTCAAAACAATCATAATATGATATAACAAGATGGTATCTCGCTATCCCTTTCTGATACCGCAAAACATAAATGCAGAGCACCTTTAAAGATCAAGGACTGACTAGACATTGTAATTCATGGTAAAAGAGATCCAGTCAAGTCATACTCAATGTAAACTAATAGTAATGAATGCAAATGAAAGCGGTGCTCTCCAACTGGTGCTTTTTAATAAGAGGATGATGACTCAACATAAAAGTAAATAGATAGGCCCTTTGCATAGGGAAGCAGGGATTTGTAGAGGTGCTAGAGCTCGGTTTTGAAATAGAGGTGAATAATATTTTGAGCGGTATACTTTCATTATCAACATAACAACCAAGATATGGTGATATCTTCCATGTTATACACATTATAGGTGGTTCCCAAACAGAATGGTAAAGTTTATACTCCCCCTCCACCAACAAGCATCAATCCATGGCATGCTCGAAACAACTAGTGCCTCCAGCTAACAAGAGTCCTAGGGGGAGTTTTGTTTGCAATTATTTTGATTTAGTTTGCATAAAGCATGGGACTGGGCATCCCGGTGACCAGCCATTTTCTCGTGAGTGAGGAGCGGAGTCCACTCCTCTTGAGAATAACCCGCCTAACATGGAAGATACGAATAGCCCTAGTTGATACATGAGCTATTCGAGCATACAAAATAGGATATTTATTTGAAGGTTTAGAATTTGGCACATACAAATTTACTTGGAACGGCAGGTAGATACCGTATATAGGTAGGTATGGTGGACTCATATGGAATAACTTTGGGGTTTATGGAGTTGGATGCAGAAGCAGTATTCCTGCTTAGTACAGGTGAAGGCTAGCAAAAGACTGGGAAGCGACCAGCTAGAGAGCGACAACAGTCATGAACATGCATTAGAATTAATCAACACCGAAGGCAAGCATGAGTAGGATATAATCCACCATGAACATAAATATCGTGAAGGCTATGTTGATTTTGTTTCAACTACATGCGTGTACATGCGCCAAGTCAAGTCACTTAAATCATTCAGAGGAGTATACCACCCTATCATACCACATCACAACCATTTTAATAGCATGTTGGCATGCAAGGTAAACCATTATAAGCTCCTAGCTAATCAAGCATGGCACAAGAAACTATGATCTCTAGTTGTCATTGCAAACATGCTTATTCATAATAGGCTGAATCAAGAACGATGAACTAATCATATTTACAAAAACAAGAGAGGTCCAGTTCATACCAGCTTTTCTCATCTCAGTCAGTCCATCATATATCATCATAACTGCCTTTCACTTGCGCGACCGAACGATGTGGATAATAATAATAGTGCACGTGCATTGGACTAAGCTGGAATCTACAAGCATTCAATAAACAGGTGAAGACAAGGCAATATGGGCTCTTTTGTCAGATCAACAATAATGACAAGGTAATATGGGCTCTTTTGTCAGATCAACAATAATGCATATAAGAGCTACTTCAACAATTTAATCACGGTCTTCTCCTATCGACCCCCAAAGAAAAGAAAAAAAATAAAACTATTTACACGGGAAAGCTCCCAACAAGGAAAAGAAGAACATGAAATCTTTTTGGGTCTTCTTTTTAATTACTACTACAAGCATGGGAATTAAAACTAGCTAAAAGCTACAACTAATTTTTTGGTTTTTCTTAAGGTTTATCAAACACACAAGAAGAAAGCATAAAAAGGAAATTAAACTAGCATGGATATTAAAATGAAAAAGTATGAGCACCGACATCTAGCAATGAGTGTGTGTGAACATGAATGTAATGTCAGTGGGAAATACGTACTCCCCCAAGCTTAGGTTTTTGGCCTAAGTTGGTCTATGGCCACGGCTGGCCTGGCGGATATCCATAGTAATAGTTGGGGTCGTACTGCGATGAAGAAGACTCTGATTGCCACTGGTTGGCAATCATCTCCGGATCCCAATGGTAATTAGACTATCGTGGAGGATCAACTTGTGGTTCCAACTCTGGCTCTGTGGCTGATGTAGGGTTCCGGTAGGCATGAATAGCCTCTAATGAAACAAGGTACTGGCCTGAAGATAAATCAAACAAGGAGGGAGTAGGCAGGGTAATAGTCTTAGGATGATGTTTATGAAAGAACAATTTGTATTTAAGCTCCCCTTCCCTATTCTTAATAATAAAATCGTGTGCCACCATACTCTTATAATCTAAATAAACACGAGGCATCAATTTTTCTTCCTTCTCATAATGCCTAGTAGGTATGTTAAAATGTGCAGCTAGGCATGAAGCATAGATGCCTCCAAAGATGGGGCCCTTTGTACGGTTCAGACTTAACCGTTTAGCAATAATACCGCCCATACTAACAGAGTTATCACTGAATAAACCGTGGAACAAAATAATAATATCAGGAACACTATGGTTTCCACAGTTTCCATGAACAATTAAGCAACGACTAGCAAATATTGTAAAGTAGCGTAAAACAGGAAAATGTATGCTAGTGATTCGTGCATCGGAAACCTTCCTCGTTTCCCCTACAGTGATGGTATCAATAAACCCATCCACATCACCGCGATGTGGTTCCTCTGTCGTGCCCTCGAAAGGGACCAAACAAACCCAACAAAAAACATAAAGTGGCATCTCCTTATGCTCAGCATATAAATAAAACTCTACCGTAGGTGGTGAGCTCCTAGAATGGAAATGAAAGTTTTGCACAAAGATATTGGTGAGTAAGAGATACTGGTCGCGTTGGTCATGGAGGAAGGTGGTGAGGCCTGCATTCTCAGCCAATTCATAAAAATCATCATAAATCTCGGTTGCTCTCAGGAAATCATCGGAAGGACATTCACACGGCCGAACCTCCGTGGTGCGAGTCAGATTATATTTGGGCCTCTCTGCTTTTTCATTTTTCTTTTCCTTCGAGCTTCGGCTCGATGAGCCCCTCAAAAATCTCTTCATTATTTTCTGAAAATTTCTGAAATTTTTAGTAACTTCAAACAAATGTGAACTAAGCTCAACAAAATTGATAGAAACAACTCCTACAAGTGCCTAGAGCCTGTATCATGCATTAGAACTACTTTTGACCATATAAATTTGACATGCAAGCTCAAGAACATGGTCACCTATGCAGCACAAATCTGCAATGAATAAAGCACTAGAACAAAAACTAATTGGACCAATGGAGGAGTCACATACCAAGGAACAATCTCCCCAAGCAGTTTTGTGAGAGGTGCTTTGAGCAAGGAGATCGAAATGGCAGCAAAATGAGCTTGAACTCGTGCTTGAGATGGATATTCGTGTTTGTGGGAGGACGAAGGAGTGTGTGGGTGCAGGAATAAGTGGAGGAGGGCCACCGTGGGCCCACGAGGCAGGGGGCACGCCCAGGGGGTAGGGCGCGCCCTCCACCCTCGTGGCCAGGTGGATGCCCCTCCTGTTGTGTTCTCAATGCCAAATATTCTCAAATATTCCAGAAAAAAATCATATTTAAATTTCAGGGCATTTGGAGAACTTTTATTTTCGAGGTATTTTTATATTGCATGGATAATTCAGATAACAGACGGAAAATACTTATTTTTAGTTTATTTAATATAAATAACAGAAAGTAGAAAGAGAGTACAGAGAGTTGTGCCTTCTAGTTTCATCAATCTCATGCTCATCAAAAGGAATCCACTAGCAAGGTTGATCAAGTCTTGTTAACGAACTCACTCCGAATAACATGGAACCGGAGAAATTTCGAATGACACTATGTTACCTCAACGGGGATATGCACATCCCCAATAATAAGAATATTTGTCGGCATTCTGGGAACGGGGGTCCCCAGACTTGCCTGTCTGCGGCCTGCGGCGTGGCTCAAGTGGGGGCCCAGCGCGGCCCATCTTCATCAGCTCAAGCTCAAGACCCTCACGAGGAGCCAAGCCTCGCGGGGTGAATGACAGAAAGCTTCCTCAAAGGCAGCCTCATCAGGCAGGCTCGCGAGGAGGCGGAGAGATCAAGGCAGGGATACCTCGCAAGGAGCCTATGACGCAAGCCATGACGATCGAGACCAGGCGGGCGCCGGCCTGCGCAGTGTCCTTGTTTCCCCTTTGGTGCAAAGGGGGCAAGCACAGGCCAAGGCATCGGGCAAAGGTTGCCATTCCGGTGCAAAGAGACCAAGACCAGCAGAGCGGTAGGACGGAGGTCACCGTGGAGCCCAAGACGGCGTCATCACCAGTACTTTTGGCAGCCAAAGACCACCTTTGGTCAGGATAACTTGTACTAGATATTCCCCTTCAAAATGGCTAATTGTTGGCGCCCTTCCCGCTCATTATTTGGGGAGAGGACCAGGGCCCCTATAAAGAGAGCTAGCCACCACAGAGAGGAGGAGGGCAGAGACATCTAGAGATCTGATAGAGCCCTAGCAGAGAGAGAGAGAGAGAGAGGCGACTGAACTCATCCAAGTAGTTCATCGCACCAGCTCAAGAACACCTCTCGCGAGGTTGTTCATCCCTTGTACTGTTCATCATCAGCCCCTAAGGCAATCCACCACACCACACACTAGAGTAGGGTATTACACCACAACGGTGGCCCGAACCAGTATAAACCTCGTGTCCCTTGTGTTGTTCGTTGTTTCCAGCTTAGATCACACGAGGAGATTGGACGTAGATCGGTAGGGGAGAGATCTCCGCGCGCACCCCAGTGTTCGAACCTCAAGGGTCTGCTGGAACCCAAAATCCGACATTTGGCGCGCCAGGTAGGGGTGCGCCGGAATCCTTCTTCCTCCGCATCATGTTCCGTCGCCTCGCCTTTCAGATGTCAAGCGACCCGGCTGCCAACGCCGACCGCGGGGAAGCGTGGCCCGCCCATCTCGTGTCACCGACCCAGGGCGACCTCAACCTTGCGCCTCAGGCAGCCCGCGCTCCGCAGGGCGCTGCGGGGCGCGGGCAACGCGGCCAGACGCTGCCTACCCTCACACCATGGCAGGTGCAGGCCGCAGCAAGGGCCTCGAACCACGCCGCGGCCACGGCGCCGTACACCCGACGGGAGCAAGCGAACTCCAGGGCCGCGCTCACGGTGGCCCGAGAGCTGCTACGGTGTCGGCTGCTGGAGGGCGGCCGCGACGTGTTGCTGGAGCGAGTAGCCGAGCTCCTGGACGCCGCCGCCTCGGGAACACCTCCTTTCTATGTCCAGCTGCCACCCCAGACCCCAGGCGGGCAGTATGGCGGCGGCGTGCGCGCGCACGCAACTTCCAGCGGACTCTAGGGCCCATTCAGCGTCAACACCTCTGCCGGCACCGGGCGACAAGTCACGCCGGCCTCTTCTTAGGCTAGCAAAGGGGTGCACACCGCGGCCTTCGGCTCCGGTGGACCTCCGCGCCGTCACCCCCAAGACGGCACTCCAAGCCAGGCTGCGTGGCATGCAGGGCGCTACGGCGAGGCGCACGGGGCGGTGGCCCCAGAAGCTTATGTGCCCCGCATGGTGGATCAGGGGTGCGCACTGTAAGAATATCATGGCTCATTCCTCAGGCTAGGCTGGGGCGAAGAGACGCCAGGAGCTGAGCTCTTTCTGGAACCCCAGGAGAGCCTCGACAACCGCACCGGCAGCGGCAACTATCGGGTACCACTCATCCCTTACGAGTAAGCTTATGCTAACCATGGGTCGCAGGAGATATAGGTCGCCGCAGCAGGTGGCTGCCCCAATTCTGCAGCCTCATACCCCTCAGGAGGAGGGCGTAGGGAGCTGCAGGAGAGGGGCCAAGATTCGGGTTCGTCCCCGCGCCGGTCGGAGCAAGGCGTTCTCAGGAGGTAGGCCCCCTACCGGGGAGGTGCCCCAGGGCCTACCCCCGGCAGGGGACCCGTGGTCGTCGGGGGAACCACTGGAGACCGCTCAGCCCCATTGGCGTCGTCCTTGGTTTCCAGTCGCCGTCGATGGCGGCAGAGTGAGGCGCAAGGCGGGGCCCTCGTCTGGCGATATGAAGCAAGGCCGGTACCTGTGAAGAAGGCACAGTGCCTGTGAAGCTCGCCACCCGTGACACTCTCACGTAATAATGAGTGGGGATGTACACGCCCCGGAGTCTCCGGAGAGCCTCCCTTGGGCCTCAGGGGCTCCCGCCCACGCCCAGTGGCAGCACTTAGCTCCGCGCTGGTGAGAAGACGTCGAAGACTAGACTAGGTGCCGGACACGGCCTTTTGCTTTTGCCTTTCCTTGTTGACAAAGTTCTTTGATTTGGATTTAAGTTGGATTTGAGCTCGATGCTTGCGTTTGGGGGAAGGGGTGTTTAGTCTCGTTCGAGCAATCTCTCGCATTCTGGTTTCGGCTTTGCGTCCAAAGTTAGCATTGGCTGCCCCCCTCGCGAGCCGGGCTGGGCCAGGCACGTTTACAACCAGGACCGCTGCTACCGCACCCTTTCCGAAGGTTTTCATCATGGTATCTACAAGTTAATCAGAAGACACCCGAGGTGCGGCAGCCCCCGTAGGCCCGCTCGGGACACGTCGGGGTCAGAAGGTACACAAGTCAGCTGACCCATCACCGGGCCAGCGGCTAAGTTCACGCGCAACGTTATACTTACCAGTGTACTAATTGCAAACCTTTACACGATGGGCTTCCCCTCCCAAAATGCTCTTGCACTCTTCAGGGCCAAGCCCGAACCTTCTTCGTGCAGGTTAAACAGTGGTGACATGCAGTCAGTCAGACATATCACTCACCGCGTCTTCTTGGGCATCCTCGGAGGCATCACTGGTGTCGTTGACATTGCCGCCGCTGCCGCCAGCATCTCCATCAGCGCCAGGCTCGCCCACAACATCGCCTTCATTGGCGGCCACGACCACGCCATCATCATCAGACGCAAAGGCCCTGACGAGGGCGTCCACATTGTCCTCCACCCATCGCGCCAGGTCGCCCCGGACGGCTATGGGCACGGGTGCGATGGCAGCGTCGAAGTCGAAGTGGGGGTCCCTGCCCAGTAGATAGCTGAAGACGCGGGAGAATGCACGCCTGAGCAAGGCTCGGCTCCGCTCTTCGACAAGCCAACGGGACCTTTCGGAGCGGTTCTCCAGAAGCGTCACCACATCGGTGAAAAACTGGAGGTTGCCGGCGTAGTTGACCTCGTGCGGCTCCTTAGCGACAGCCTCGCAGATGTTGCCCAAAGCTGTGTTGGCCCTTTCTCTGAGCGTTTGAAGCATGGGGGCATGCTCACGCTCCAGAACCCACCGCCGACGGATCTCGTCCTCATTCCGCTGCGCGACGGCCTCGGCGTTATCAACCCTCTGTTGGAGAAGAAGCTGCTTGGCCCGGGAAGAGGACAGCTCCGCCTATGCCGCGCTAAGGGCGGCTGCGGAGGAGTCCGCACGCCGCGTCGCTTCGGCCAGTTTGGCCCTAAGGGCTGCGGTCCTGCCCTCAGCCTCGGCCCTAATCAGCCCGAACCTCGTCTCATATTCACGCTCGAAGGACGAGCGAGCCTCCGCCACACGGCGATCGACTTCTTCCTGAGCCCGGGCTTCGCGCGCGGCAACGTCATCCTCCGGCCGAGCCACCAGGCGCTCCCTTTTCTCCAATCGCTCAAGGTCAAGATTGCACTCGGCGGCATCCAGCATCAGCGCCTCCTCGCGCTTCAGAAGCTCCGTCCGGTCAACAGAGGGCCCCCCATCGACTCAAGGGCCGCCTGGCGCAATTCCACTTGCTGCTCCAGGGAGTTGCTCCAGGCTTGGAGCTCCCATGCGTGCTCCTCCGCATCCTTGCGCCGTTGGTGTTCCTCCCGAGCCTCCTCAACGGCCTGGGAGCAGGCCTCCCACGAAGCTACCATCGATGCTTCAGCCTTCGCGTTGTCGAGATCACGTTGGTGAAGTTTGCGCCTCTCCTCAGCAAGGCGCAAACCTTCGGCCTCGAGGCGCGCATACTTGTCAGCAAGCTCTGCCCTGATCCGGCTCACCGCATTCGCCGCCCTCTGGAGGAACTCTTCGCGAAGGGCGCGTCGCTCCCGGACGCGCCTGAGCATGTCATCTGCATCACCCTCTTCCACCGGAGCATGCGGAGGGCCCCGAGGCGGCAAGCCCCCTCCCGGCGCGGAGCTGGGGCTGGCGCCCTAGCCATCGCTGAACGGTCCTCTCTGGGAATCCGGCCTGGCATCGATCCACCCACGGAGGAGGAGCCAAAGACAGAATTCAGCCATTCACCATATATGATCAGAGGAGGAACGCGGGGCAATCCGGATGTGCCCCAGGAGGACTCATGAAGAAAGGACAGCAGGCGCGCAGGCTCGAAGTGCCCTATGGAATGGACCGCTCCACCAACCGGTCTGGCAGCAGGGGTGTCGCTCGAACTCGGCGAGCCCAAGGCCAGCAGAGAAGGCGAAGCTTGGGGGGTGGCTCCCGGGCTGACTCGGCGAGTCTCGCAGGGCAGGACCTGAAAGGGCCACAATCAGTCGCAGGGATAGCAAAGTAAATGAGCAAAGAAAGAAGAAGACTTACTCGTCCATGGCAAAGTACTTCCTGCACTTCAACAAGCGGCAAGGGCGGTCGTCACCACCCAAGGCCTCCTTTCTCTTGCGGAGGGCCACGAAGTCTATGCGGAACCGACCTAAGCGCTCGGCGCAGGGGTCGGCCTCTAGTGCGGAAGAAGCGTCAAGATAATCAACGCTGGAGGAGTCGGCCTGGGGAGCGCCATCAGGCATCGCCTCACAAGGAACGGTTGGGGCCTTGGGACCCCAGGCCTCAGGAACCATAGGCCGCGACTCCGCACCGGCCGCCGCTAAAGGGCGGGCCTCAGGAGACGCCGCCTTCAAGGCTTCTCGCGGCGTCGGCACCTCAACATCGGTCGCCTCAACTCCCGCCGGTTCTCGTCTCCCCGCCCTGTCGCCCGAAGGAAGGACCGCTGTGGGCGGCAGGGGAAGCAACCATGGCGGCTGGGTTCTCACGGGGCCCCATGAAGCCAGCCGGGTGCAGTCCCCACTCGTCGAAGCTGGGCATCTGCCTCACAAAATCGGCCCTGCCGGAGCAAAGATACAAGAGGACACCATTGCTTCAAAGGCTGCCTGGGGAAGGATCGCCAGTCAAGACCCTGAGCACCGTCCGCAGCACTTCCGGCACCAAGTCCTCCTCCTGAAGCCGCATGCGGTCTCTATGCCCCGCAAAGTCCCACATCCGGCGAGAGTGGTGTTGGAGAGGAGCAATGCGACATTGGAGGAACTCCTTCACCACCTTGGGCACTAACACATTGAGCGCCCTCAAACTCCGAAAGCGGCGCCGGACGAAGGCGAGCCGGGGGCTCGCGAGAACCTCATGATCCCAGCCTGGGTTGGGAATAGCAGGCGAGGTCGGATGCGAGAGCAAAGGGTTGGGCACTCCGACATCCACATACAGCCACCGCTCTCTGAACCTGGCCTCAGGAGAAGGAAGGCCGAAGTCGATCCCTAAAGCGGCCGTCTCTGGCACGGCGAAGAAGCTCACACACCCTGAGCACTGAGTGGGGTCGCTCAGGCGCAAGGAAAAGAAGTGGCGCAGCAGGGCAACGGAAGTAGGAATGCCTGTCATCACCTCACAAACAAAAGCAAAGATAGCCAGAAGAGTAATGGACTCCGGCCCAAGGTGCATCATGCAGATCTGATAATGGGAGAGCACCGCATTGAAGAAGGCGGAAAAGGGGGAACCAAACCCGCCCATAGGGCATCGACGAAGAATCGGACCTCCGTGATGATCCTATCAAGGGAGGCATGGGACGCAGGCCAGACTGTGGTCCTGCCGCACTCATTGAAGATCGTGGCAACGGTGGAGCAGACCTTGTTCAAAGCTTTTGGATTGAGTATGATCGACCGAGCAACGGCGGGGGCCGCCGCCGGAGGTGTGTGGGGCGAAGGCGCGGGCTTCTTTCCCCTTCCTCTCTTCGTCGGCCCCATGGCGGTGAAGAGAGGGAAGAACTCGAGCTGGGTTGGCGGCGGAGGTTGGAGCTCGAATAGGAAGGAAAGGTAGGAGGCGGGCGAGCAGCGGAAAGGAGGAACAACTGTGTGCAACTGCGGGTACGCTTCGCCGGGCGCACAGCAAGGCGTCGTGGGGAAGTTCAGACGCCCACGTCGAATCAATCGCCACGCGGCGGCTGAGGCCGCAGGCTTTTTGGGCCCGCGGCAGTTAGCGCTTGCCCCTTCGCTTCCCTGCTAGGACAAGCCCGGGCGCGCCTTGGGCCCAGGGGCTACTGTCGGCATTCTGGGAACGTGGCACCCCAGACTTGCCTGCCTGCGGCCTGCGGCGTGGCTCAAGTGGGGGCCCAGCGCGGCCCATCTTCATCAACTCAAGCTCAAGACCCTCGTGAGGGGCCAAGCCTTGCGGGGCGGACGACATAAAGCTTCCTCAGAGGCAGCCTCATCAGGCAGGCTCACGATGAGGGGGAGAGATCAATGCAGGGATACCTCGTGAGGAGCCCGTGACGCAAGCCATGACGATCGAGACCAAGCGGGCGCCAGGTGGGCGCCGGCCTGCGCAGTGTCCTTGTTTCCCCTTTGGTGCAAAGGGGGCAAGCAGAGGCCAAGGCATCAGGAAAAGGTTGCCATTTCGGTGCAACGAGACCAAGACCAGCAGAGCGGCAGGACGGAGGTCACCGTTGAGCCCAAGACGGCGTCATCACCAGTACTTTTGGCAGCCGAAGAACACCTTTGGTCAGGATAACTTGTACTAGATGTTGCCTTTCAAAATGGCCAATTTTTGGCGCCCTTCCTGCTCATTATTTGGGGAGAGTCCCAGGGCCCCTATAAAGAGAGCTAGCCACCACAGAGAGGAGGAGGACAGAGACATCTAGAGATCTGATAGAGCCCTAGCAGAGAGAGAGAGATGACTGAACTCATCCAAGCAGTTCATCGCACCAGCTCAAGAACACCTCTCGCGAGGCTGTTCTTCCCTTGTACTGTTCATCATCAGCCCCTGAGGCAATCCACCACACCACACACTGGAGTAGGGTATTACACCACAACGGTGGCCCGAACCAGTATAAACCTCGTGTCCCTTGTGTTGTTTGTTGTTTCCAGCTTAGATCACGCGAGGAGATTGGACGTAGATCGGTAGGGGAGAGATCTCCGCGCGCACCCCTGTGTTCGAACCTCAAGGATCTACCGGAACCCGAAATCCGACAATATCATATTTCTTCTTGATAGTAGGAAGAGGAAATTCAAAACCTCCAAATATAATTGATGGAATTTTTCCCATAGAGTTGATACTATGAACTTGAGGTTGTTTCCTCGGAAAGTGTACCGTATGCTCATTACCATTAACATGAAAAGTGACATTGCCTTTAGTGCAATCAATAACAGCCCCTGCAGTATTCAAAAAGGGTCTTCCAAGAATAATAGACATACATCGTCCTCGGGAATATCAAGAATAACAAAGTCCGTTAAAATAGTAATGTTTGCAACTACAACAGGTTTATCCTCACAAATACCGACTGGTATAGCAGTGGATTTATCAGCCATTTGCAAAGATATTTCTGTCAGTGTCAACTTATTCAAATCAAGTCTACAATATGAAGAGAGAGGCATAACACTAACACCGGCTCCAAGATCACATAAAGTAGTTTTAACATAGTTTCTTTTAATGGAGCATGGTATAGTGGGTACTCCTGGATCTCCAAGTTTCTTTGGTATTCCACCCTTAAAAGTATAATTAGCAAGCATGGTGGAAAGCTCAGCTTCTGGTATCTTTCTCTTATTTGTAACAATTTCTTTCATATACTTAGCATAAGGATTCATTTTAAGCATATCAGTTAATCGCATATGCAAAAAGATAGGTCTAATCATTTCAGCAAAGCGCTCAAAATCCTCATCATCCTTTTTCTTGGATGGTTTGGGAGGAAAAGGCATGGGTTTCTGAACCCATGGTTCTCTTTCTTTACCATGTTTCCTAGAAACAAAGTCTTTCTTATCATAACATTGATTCTTTGATTGTGGGTTATCAAGATCAACAGCAAGTTCAATTTCTATATCATTATCATTACTAGGTTGAGCATCATCATGAACATTATCATTAACATTATCACTAGTTTCAGGTTCATTACCAGATTGTGTTTCAGCATCAGAAATAGAAATATCATTTGGATTCTCGGGTGGTTGAGCAATAGGTTCACTAGAAGCATGCAAAGTCCTATCATTTTTCTTTTTCTTCCTTTTAGAAGGACTAGGTGCATCTATATTATTTCTCTGAGAATCTTGCTCAATTCTCTTAGGATGGCCGTCAGGATACAGAGGTTCCTGAATCATTCTACCAGTTCTAGTAGCCACTCTAACAGCATAATCATTATTCTTACTATTCAATTCATTGAGCAAATCATTTTCAGCTTTAAGTACTTGTTCTACTTGAGTGGTAACCACAGAAGCATGTTTACTAATAAGTTTAAGTTCACCTTTGACATTAGCCATATAATCACCCAAGTGTTCAAGCATATTTGAATTGTATTTCAATTGTCTACCAGAATAAGCATTGAAGTCTTCTTACTTAACCATAAATTTATCAAACTCATCCAAGCATGGGCTAGCAAACTTAGTAAATGGGATTTCAGCTTTATCATATCTATAGAGAGAATTTACCTTTACTACCTGTGTCGGGTTATCAAGACCATGAGTTTCTTCAATAGGTGAAGGATTAAGATCATATGTTTCTTCAACAGGCGGTAAATTAAGACCATGTATTTCTTCAATAGGAGGTAAATTCTTAACATCTTCAGCTTTAATACCTTTTTCTTTCATAGATTTCTTTGCCTCTTGCATATCTTCAGGACTGACAAATAGAACACCTCTCTTCTTCGGAGTTGGTTTAGGAATAGGCTCAGGAAGTGCCCAATTATTTTCATTTGTCAACATATTATTCAATAGAATTTCAGCTTCATCCGGTGTTCTTTCCCTGAAAACAGAACCAGCACAACTATCCATGTAATCTCTGGAAGCATCGGTTAGTCCATTATTAAAGATATCAAGTATTTCATTTTTCTTAAGAGGATGATCAGGAAAAGCATTAAGTAACTTGAGAAGCCTCCCCCGAGCTTGTGGGAGACTCTCTTCTTCAATTTGCACAAAATTATATATATCCCTCAAAGCAGCTTGTTTCTTATGAGGAGGGAAATATTTAGTAGAGAAGTAATAAATCATATCCTGGGGACTACACACACAACCAGGACCAAGTGGCACAGTAGTATCAAGCATAGAAGTGGTTTCGTCATAAGTATCACGCATAGCAGAAGTGGCATCATCAATAACATGCGACATATCAGAACGAATAGCAGAAGCAAGTTTAGGTGTCGCAAGCTTACTCAAAACAGAAGGTGAATCAAGTGCAGAGCTAGATGGCAGTTCCTTACCTCCCCTCGTAGTTGAGGGATAAATCTTGGTTTTTGGATCTCTCAAGTTCTTCATAATGATAAGCAGATATAAATCCCAAGTGACTCAAAAATAGAGCTATGCTCCCCAGCAACGGCGCCAGAAAATAGTCTTGATAACCCACAAGTATAGTGGATCGCAACAGTTTTCGAGGGTAGAGTATTCAACCCAAATTTGTTGATTCGACACAAGGGGAGCCAAAGAATATTCTCAAGTATTAGCAGCTGAGTTGTCAGTTCAACCACACCTGGAAACTTAATATATGCAACAAAGTATTTAGTAGCAAATTAATATGATAGTAGTGGTAACGGTAGCAAAAGGTAATGATAGCAAAAGTAATGTTGTTGGTATTTAGTAGTGATGATAGCAATAGCAACGGAAAAGTAAATAAGCGAAGAACAATATATGGAAAGCTCGTAGGCAATGGATCGGTGATAGAGAATTATGCCTGATGCGGTTCATCATGTAACAGTCATAACCTAGGGTGACACAGAACTAGCTCCAATTCATCAATGTAATGTAGGCATGTATTCCGAATATAGTCATACGTGCTTATGGAAAAGAACCTGCATGACATCTTTTGTCCTACCCTCCCGTGGCAGCGGGGTCCTAATGGAAACTAAGGGATATTAAGGCCTCCTTTTAATAGAGTACCAGACCAAAGCATTAACACATAGTGAATACATGAACTCCTCAAACTACGGTAATCATCGGTAAGTATCCTGATTATTGTCACTTCGGGGTTAACGGATCATAACACATAATAGGTTACTATAGACTTGCAAGATAGGATCAAGAACTCTCATATATTGATGAAAACATAATAGGTTCAGATCAGAAATCATGGCTGTCGGTGTCAAAACCGGCGGATCTCGGGTAGGGGGTCCTGAACTGTGCGTCTAAGGCGGATGGTAACAGGAAGCAGGGGACACGATGTTTACCCAGGTTCGGGCCCTCTTGATGGAGGTAATACCCTACGTCCTGCTTGATTGTTCTTGATGATATGAGTATTACAAGAGTTGATCTACCACGAGATCGTAGAGGCTAAACCCTAGAAGCTAGCCCATGGTATGATTGTATGTTGTCCTACGGACTAAACCCTATATAGACACCGGAGGGGGCTAGGGTTACACAAGGTTGGCTACAAGGGAGGAGTTTTACATATCTGTATTGCCTAGCTTGCCTTCCACGCCAAGGAGAATCCCATCCGGACATGGGACGAAGTCTTCAATCTTGTATCTTCATAATCCAACAGTCCGGCCAAAGGATATAGCCCGGCTGTCCAGAGACCCCTAATCCAGGACTCCCTCAGTAGCCCCCGAACCAGGCTTTAATGACAATGAGTCCGGCACATAGATTGTTTTCGGCATTGCAAGGCGGGTTCTTCTCTAAATTCTGAATATCTGCTAAGTAGTGTCCGGCTCCCCATAAAGGTTGCACTTCTTGGCATCTGCGCCTAATAAGGGCTATCTTTCACGTGTCGAGCGAATGTGAGGAGCCAGGGCATTTTTACATTCGCCCCCTAGCCATGTAAATACATCGTCTATTAAAGGGATGGGGATTCTTAGATCCAATCCACACCATCCTCCCACGGCGAGAATCCTTCGAAGCGCGCTCGAAAAAATCCATTCCATCATGGCCGACCATCGCAACTCCTCCTCCTGCTCCCGTAGCCCTAAGCCCGGTGATTGGGAGAAGTGTTCCGTCCCGCACAACCAATTAGTAGAGTTGCAAACCTAGGGATTTCTCCCTCCAGCATATATGGTCCCCGTCCGAGCCAGGCTCGCCACCTATAATGGTGGGGAGCAAGCGGAGAGCTTCCCCAATCCCTCTAAGGGGGAGCGGGTATGCCTTGTCCCTTACTTACTAAGGGGACTTGGATTTCCAATCCATCCGTTCCTCCACGGGCTCCTGGAGTTTTATGGCCTCCAGTTGCATAATTTCACCCCTGCTTCCATATTACACATCGCTGGTTATGTTGCCCTTTGTGAGCTGTTTCTTGGCTGTGAGGCTCATTTCGAGCTGTGGAAGAGGCTATTCTGCCTCGTGCCCCGTACACAGGGGTCACTTTATCAAGTGGGCGGAGCCGAAATATGGCGCATTGCTGAGACCGGATACCTGTCTGGTACCCCAAAGAAGACATCCGAAGACTGGCCTTCGGAGTGGTTTTACATGGAGGACGTCCCCCTTCCAGACCCTGTTCGGAGGGGTCTTCCTGAGTTCAACAATGCTCTTTTGACGAAACGTCGAACTTGGCGCCCACGGAGCCCCCGGGAGGAAGACAATGGAGAAGTCCTTTACCTGATGGACCGGATTAAAGTGCTGGCTCAACCAGAATTGACAATAATCGAGGTTATGTCAATATGCATAATGCGGGGGGTGCAGCCGCTTCAATATCGAGGGCACCCCCTATGGTGTTTTAACGGGGAATATGATGCCACCCGCTACGGGCATAAGGGACCGGACTCCGCTGCTGCTTTAGCAAAAATTCTATCCGAGTTGTTCAAGGGAGAGGAAGAGGAGTTCATCCGTATTAAGCCACGGGATGGATTCTCCACGTACAACCCTCCAAGCTGGGTGAGCTGTCACTCTTTACTCCCAACCTTCCCGCATTCTTCGTCGTAAATACTCACCTTCTCGTTTCATGGCAGGAACTGCGAAAAGATGTAAGGGAGGTCAACAACCCACCTCCACAACCGAAGGACCATGACCGGGCCCTCGATCCCGGACTCGAAGAGGATCCATACATATTTGTGGAGCTGATAGATAGGAAATTCTATCAATTGAGCTGCGATGACGCCATGGTGGCCATAACGGCCGACTATCCTGGACTACTCCCTGCATCGCATGTAAGAAAAAACCGGAGTCCCAACGTCCAAAAAGGATCCCCTTTTACGCACTTCACCTACCGTACACATATGGTGTTTTACAGGGAAGGCCTTCGGGACGCCATGCCGAACCCGCAGCGAATCGCCAACAAGGGGCACCGAAGCCGGGTAGGCCAAAAAGGAAGGCGGTCAGGACGGAGACGCCGACGCAGAGGTACAACACAAAACCTCACTCCGTGGTTGTTGTCTTTCTTAAAATATAATGACGTCCATGTTTCCTAGTAGAAAAAATGCTCGCCGGACTATATCCGGAGAGGCTGCCGATCACGCCTCCACCAGTCGGGCTCCAGGGCCAGACATAGAGGCGGAAGCTAACACAGGGCGGACGCCGGATGCTCCTCCTACAGAGGATGCGGACAGAGTATCCGCTACAAATTCCGAAGTGGAGAGCGCCATGAATCACAGGCGTCGCCGGGCCGTACTCCGTGACGCTTGTTTCTCCCAAGAGGCATTTGATGCCTTCAACTCAGGAGACGCGTACATCCGTGCTGCTCAAAATGGTCTAGCCAGAGGCACAGACCAGTATGTAAGGGATATACGGGTAAGAAAATCTGACGATTATATGTATCAGTAGCCCCTGAGACTTGAAACAGTTGACGCAACTGATTTAAGGATCATTATTTGTGCAGGTTCTTACAGAGAAGAATTCCCGACTATCTCAAGAGTTGGAAGAGTGCAAGGCCCAGCTAGGGGCTGCTGTTGCCGCGTTGAAGGAGTCCGAGAAGGGCCCCATCTGGTAACACTTGTTCCCATTGCAAAGAATATAGGTACCACGTAGTATACGGCATGCATGCAAATCTAACAATAGATGTTGAAGATGACCCCGGAGTGAATCCGGAGGCCGTGGCGGTGAATGCGGCACGTGTTGATCGACAGCTAAATGCTGGCGAGCATGTTCTTACGCGAGTCAGGCAGGAGAAAAATAATCTCCAAAACGCCAATATCCGGCTGGGCGTGGAACTAAAAGATGTCCGAGCCCAGCTTGCGGACTCCGTGAAGGAGAATAAGCGGCTTCGGCGCGGCATTTTTAGCAAGTGCTTGAACGAACTTTTTAAAGGAGTTCGGCGAAGAAGCCGGCTAACAGAGTTATGTCTGTAGGTATGCTGACGGGTCGTCCCACGGAGGAGATGCCTGGGTCTTCGGGTGATCTTCTACCAGAGCTCTCACAACTACACGAGCAAGTTCGGCAGGTGATGCAGGGTATTGCCCAAGCCTTGTGGCCATCCGCATCCTCGCCAGGAGGCATGGGGGAGCTTATAGGGAAGCTCAAGGGAGCGCGGCGGCGCTTCCGATTATGGAAGATATCAGCCTGCCGACAAGGTGCAAGGGAAGCCTGGGCTATGGTGAAGACGTGATATACCAAAGCTGACCCAAACCACATGGCCGAGGTCGGACCTGTGGGGCCTGATGGGAAAGAGATCCCCGTCAGTTTAGTGTATGACCAAGTAGAATTAGCCGCAAAGTATTCCCAACAGGATTGTAAGCTAGACAGCCTGTTGGATGGTATAGAAGAAGAATTTAATCAGCCTTAGTGACAGTGTACTTCAAGTGACATATGTGATGTCCAGCTGGATTGTAAATCATTTGTCATGGCCAACCTTTTCGCTTTGACCTCTGGACCCGATAGTCTGGAGTGTATCTGAATACCCTCTCGGTTATCTAAAAACCGGGGTATGCATGGAAACCAGGCGCAGGGGTCATAAGTGCTTGAACAGACAAGTACCCAACTAGCTATATTGTATTACATGGGTAGTAAGAAACATCTTTGAAAGTGCAACTATCCCTAGGTGGTTTTGGTAATTCCTAACAACATATAGCTCATTGAGCTAATGCTATTCCAAGATTAATATTTCAGGAAAAGCTCAATGAATGGCATGGCATGGATGAGGAAAGTGGACCCCCTCAAATACTAAGGACAAAAAGATTGGCTCAAGCCCAAAGCTCAAGACTCTACATTTTATATTTTAGTGATCCAAGATCACATTGAGTCTATAGGAATAGCCAATACTATCAAGGAGGGATGAGGTGTTGCTTGATGAGGTTTTTGCTTCATAGTGCTTAGTGATATGCTCCAAAACCCTCAACTACCTTCCCACATCCACATATGACCTAAACCAAAAGTCAAACGTGGCACCATCGATTCTTTCTATCCGGCGCCACCGAGTTTCAAATGTCATAGCCACTGCCACAAACCCTAGAAATTCGGTTTCACCGATAGGGATCTCGGTCTCACCGAGATGGGATTGTAATCTCTTTGCGTATGTCCATTACCAAAATCGGTCCTACCGAGATGAGCGATCGGTCCCACCGAGATTGCAATGTAAACTCTCTGTTTCCCTTTTGTAACATTTCGGTCCCACCGAAATGAGCATCGGTCCCACCGAGTTTACCTGACCAACTCTCTGTTAGCTTATTACCAAAATCGGTCCCACCGAGTTTGTGTAATCGGTCACACCGAGATTACGTTATGCCCTAACCCTAACCATATCGGTCCTACCGAGTTGCATCTCAGTCCCACCGAAAATCCTAACGGTCACTAGGTTTGCTAAATCGGTCCGACCGAGTTTCTCAATTCGGTCTCACCGAGATTGGTAAATTGTGTGTAACGGTTAGTTTTTGTGTGGAGGCTATATATACCCCTCCACCCACTCTTCATTCATGGAGAGAGCCATCAGAACATACCTACACTTCCAATACACATTTTCTGAGAGAGAACCACCTACTCATGTGTTGAGGCCAAGATATTCCATTCCCACCATATGAATCTTGATCTCTAGCCTTCCCCAAGTTGCTTTCCACTCAAATCTTCTTTCCACCAAATCCAAATCCTGTGAGAGAGAGTTGAGTGTTGGGGAGACTATCATTTGAAGCACAAGAGCAAGGAGTTCATCATCAACACACCATTTGTTACTTCTTGGAGAGTGGTGTCTCCTAGATTGGCTAGGTGTCACTTGGGAGCCTCTGACAAAGATTGTGGAGTTGAACCAAGGAGTTTGTAAGGGCAAGGAGATTTCCTACTTTGTGAAGATCTACCTCTAGTGAGGCAAGTCCTTCATTGGAGATGGCCATGATGGGATAGACAAGGTTGCTTCTTTGTGGACCCTTCGTGGGTGGAGCCCTCCGTGGACTCGCGCAACCGTTACCCTTCGTGGGTTGAAGTCTCCATCAACGTGGATGTACGATAGCACCACCTATCGGAACCACGACAAAAACATCTGTGTCTCCAATTGCGTTTGAATTCTCCAAACCCTTCCCTTTACATTCTTGCAAGTTGCATGCTTTACTTTCCGCTGCTCATAGACTCTTTCCATGCTTGCTTGAATTGTGTAAAATATTTCTTGACTTATCCAAAGTTGCTAAAATCTGCCAAGAACTAAAATTGGGAAAAGGCTAGATTTTTATTTGGTCAAGTAGTCTAATCACCCCCCCCCTCTAGACATACTTTCGATCCTACAAGTGGTATCAGAGCTTTGGTCTCCATTTTCTTTGATTTCCATAGCTTTTGGTGGTCATAGCCTTGGTTTCACAACCTAGGAGAGTATGGCACCTAGCGAGGGAAATTACCACCGTAGAGGTCCTTACTTTGATGATACTAATTTTGCTAGTTGGAAGCATAAGATGAAAATGCATATTCTTGGACATAACCCCGCCGTTTGGGCTATTGTGTGTGTTGGCTTGCAAGGTGAATTCTTTGATGGGAGAGAACCGAATCGTGAAGCTACCGCGGATGAGTTGAAGATGCTACAATACAATGCTCAAGCTTGTGATATCCTCTTCAACGGATTGTGCCCCGAAGAATTCAACAAAATCAGTCGTCTTGAGAATGCAAAGGAAATTTGGGATACTTTGATTGATATGCACGAAGGTACCGACTCCGTCAAGGAATCCAAGTTGGATGTGCTTCAAAGTCAACTTGATAAGTTCAAAATGAAGGATGGTGAAGGTGTCGCTGAAATGTACTCTAGGCTTGCTCTTATCACAAATGAGATTGCTGGCTTAGGAAGTGAAGAGATGACCGACAAATTCATCATCAAGAAGATCCTAAGAGCCTTGGATGGAAAATACGATACCGTATGCACATTGATCCAAATGATGCCAAATTACAAAGATCTCAAGCCAACGGAAGTCATTGGAAGAATTGTTGCTCATGAGATGTCACTCAAGGATAAGGAGGAGCTCCATAACAAGTCAAGTGGTGCTTGCAAAGCCTCATGTGAAGCCCCCACATCATCAAGTGAGAAACAAACCTTCAATGAAGAATTGAGCTTAATGGTGAAGAACTTCAACAAGTTCTACAAGAATAGAAGCAAAGAGATAAGTTCCAAGTCAAGGTCCTACAATGACAAAAGATCTTCTAGTCGAGAGCGAAACTGCTACAATTGTGGAAGACCCGGACACTACTCCAATGAGTGTACGGCTCCCCACAAGAGAAGAGAAGATTCTCCCAAGAGAAGAAGTAGAAGAGAAGAATCACCATCAAGGGAGAGAAGGAGTAGGGATGATCGATATGAACGAAGACCCTCTCAGAGAAGCAATGATTCGGAAAGGAAGGACAGGTCATCAAGGAGCTACACAAAACGAAGACATCAAGCTCATGTTGGTGAATGGGTATCCGGCTCCGACTCCGACAATGACTCCGAGAGAAGATATCACTCTGACTCCGAATATACGCAAGATGAAGGTGTTGCTGGTCTAGCACTTGTGTCAACCAACTCCTACGACATATTTGATTCACCAAATGAAGGAATTGGAAGATGCTTCATGGCCAAAGGTCCAAAGGTATCACACCCCAAGTATGTTGATTTCAATAGTGATGAAGATGACTTGTTAGGTGATGATGATTTACTTGTTGACAACTATAGTGATGAATACTATGATGAAACAAATGACAATGATAAGGAGAAGATTGAGTCTCTAACTAAAGAACTAAACACTCTTAAGTTAGCTCATGAAACTATCTTAGGAGATCATCGAGAACTTTTAAGGACTCATGAGAAATTAAGTTTTGAAAAGCTCAATCTTGAGCAAGAGCATGAGTTCTTAAAGGCAATCAATGATGATCTTCGCAAGAAAAAGTTCTTCTTACATTGCCAAGCGTTTACTCTTATCCACTTACATGCCTCAAGTCAAGTCTAGTAACAAGAACAAGAAAGATTCTTCCTCTAGTAATAACAATAAACATGTTAAATCCAATGTTGTTGCTTCTAGTAGTTCTCTTGATTCCACTAATGATTCTCTTAGCCAAGTTACACTTGAGCAAGAAAATAGCTTATTGAAGGGAATTATAGAGAAAGGTGTTTACAAGAGCCTTGCCGGGAGTAAGCAATTCGAGGAAATTGTACGCAAGCAAGGAAGGCACCGGAAGAATCAAGGTATTGGTTTTGAACAAAAGTTCAATGCCAATGGAATTGAGTGGGAAGAAGATCAATACCCCAAGACGAAGTTTGTTCCTCAACAAGAGAAGTATGATCCTACTTCTTTCCAAGGGACACAAGCTCAAGATGATCTTCCCCCACAAGACCACAAGCAAAAAAGGCAAGGACAAGCTTCAAGAGGAAATTGATGCATTTGAAGAAGCTCCTAAGGCCTTGGTCAAGTGGGTTCCCAAGACTACATCAAGTTCCACTTCATCAAGTACAACTACAACTCCGAGGATTCCCATCAAGATGGTGTGGATCCCTAAGAATAAGAACTAGAGATTTCTTGAGGGTGACTCCGCCAACATACTTCACTCTTATCATTTTGGCAAGAACAAGTGCAATCAACTTCCACATCTTGCACTAGTTCAAGGAGTCACAAACCCTCTTGTTGGTAAGACAAGGGACGAGGTAACCTAAAGCTTTCATAGACATCATCTTGTGTGTGCATCACTCTATGCCTATGGATATCCTTGTTTGTTCCTTGTGGGACTAACCCGTGTAGGTATTGAAAGTGCAACTCACTCCAAAGGATGGCTCCGAATGATCTACATCAACTTAGAGGATCCACATATTCAACACCTACATGAATTCATCATCGACAAAACCCAAGGTTAGTTCATCCCTCTTAGGGGGGATCTCACATCTAGGGGGAGCTTTACTCTAAAAATTGAGTTAAAGCAACTCTAATGGTGTGAACACAACAACACTTTATGTAAAAGTGGTAACCCCACTTGTGCTTAAACGATGAGTATGACCTATGATCAAATGTCCTCATTTGACTCCTAAGTCAATATACTCATATATATATGACCTAGTCATCGCCAATTGCTTGATAGATGCTAGAATTGTTTGTGCATGCTTTGCCACATATTTCATTTGTCATTTTATTGTGTGAGCATGTTGGTTGCATAATTTACTCATTCGAGGACATCCACTTGTTGTTTTGATTGATTGGTTTCTTTTTCTTTTGGCCAATTGGATGGACAAGAATGCCTAAGAACCTTCTCTAGCTATCTATGCTTTTCTCGTCTCAAACTCTATTCATGCTGCACCACAAAGTTTGATCAAGTCAGATTCGAACCACTCTGTGTGAGGAGCACTCGGAGTCCCCGATTCGTCACAGACTTAAACTTCCAAAACTTCTTTGTGCGTTTCGGTCTGACCGATTCACCTATTTCGGTCATACCGAGATCACTTAGTTAATCTAGGTTTTCAATCTCGGTGCAACCGATTCAAACTTTTCAGTCACACCGAGTTTCAGTAACCGCTTGCAGTTATGAATCTCGGTGCCACCGAGTTGTTCCACTCGGTCACACCGATAGGGTCGGGCTATATATATCCACGGGTCAAATTTTGGAAAACTTTCTGAACCTCCTCGACCCGCGCTTAGCCTGCTCTGCCTCCCTGGGTCTCTGGATCGTCCTCCTCGTCGCCAGCCGCCTCCTGTCGCTGGTCTCCGCCGCCGTCAACGGGATCATCTCCGCCGTTGCCACCGTAGCAAGTTCATCACTGAACTAGGGTATGAACTTGAACTTTGTGCTGTTCTATCTCCGATTCCCCATCACATTGCTTGCCCATGTATCTTTCCACGATTGAAACCATTTTATCCATCGAAAACACTCCATAGTTTAGTCGTGAATTGAGAATTTAGGGTTAGGTTTCCGCCGAAACCATCTCGGACCCACCGAGTTGTGGAACTCGGTACCGCCGATTCGGCTCAGGCCATTGCACATGTAATTCTTGGTCTGACCGAGAATTGCAAATCGGTGTGACCGAGTTCAGGACTTTGTGAAACCCTAGCAGTCTCGGTGCCACCGAACTGTGACTCGGTCTGACCGAGTTCACTAGTTTAGGATCCAACAGCTGCTTCGGTATCACCAAGTTTACAAATCGGTTGATCCGAAATGCTTTCTGTGGAAAACTAAAACTAAGTTTTTGACTCATTCTTTTGCAAAAACCTCTGCATTTTGTGATGCTCATCCACTCTATCTCATCTATATCTATTCACAGGGTCTGCTGTTAGTGTTTGCAATATGTCTGATCAGAGTGACAGCCAGAACAAGTTAGAGGAGTAGGTTCACTTGAGTGAGGGCACTAGTCCCTCTAGCAGCTTTGATGAGGGTAGCAGGAGCACCCCAAGCAACTTACCCAAAGGTGCCACCAGGGCCAGCAAGAAAAGAACCTCAGAGTCAGAGGATGAGGACTATGTGGCTGATGAAGAAGAAACCACCTCAAAGAGGAAAGTCCTGAAGAAGGAATATGGCACAGCTGCTGCCACCAAGCCAGGCATGAAGCAAAAGGTTCCTTCTAAGAGAGCTCCAATGTCTACGGCCAGAGCATCTACTCAAGAGACTTTGGGATCTGCACCCAAAGAGCAGGTTGTGGCAGGGAAGAAGAGGAAAGAGAGGGTCAACAAGACCACTGCCAGAGTTCTTGGGAGATCCTCAATCATGAGAGACTCTGAAGAGGAAGATGAAGAAGATGTTGCACCAGCACCCAAAGCTCAAAAGCTTATGGGAGATGCTATAAGGGCAGGGGTTGTTCCACCTAAGCCTAAGACTGCTCCTAGGGTTGTTGCTTCAGCTCCAAAGCCAAAACCAAAGAGGAGCACCAGGAACATCCCTGTTGAGGAGAAAAACAAGGCCCCAGTGCCTGAAGCTGCAATGGAAGAAGAAGATGATGAGTCACATGTCTTGAGGAAGTTGAAGCCAAAAATTCTAGATCACAATGATGCTCATCCAGTAGTTGAGAACATGAAGATAAGGAAGGATTCAGGATTGAGGCTATGGAGGGAGTCAGATCCATATGCCACCAGGAGAAGGACTGCTGTGGACTACAGGTTCCATACAAAGGAACAGCAGGACTTCTATGAGACAGTGTTGCTTGACAAGAAGGCCATAGTGTGTGACATGAGATGGGTTGACTGGAAATTCATTGAGGAAAATGAGGATCACTTCCCTGGTGTATATGACAGCTTCAAGGCGTGTGGAGTCGATGAGTTTGTGGCTCAGTAGTTCACAAAGTGGAATGATGAGCTCATCATGCAGTTCTACTCCACAGCTCACTTCTACCCAGATGGAAGGATTGTCTGGATGTCTAAAGGCACTAGGTACCAGTCAACGGTTGCTGAATGGGCGAAATTGATCAATGCTCCAGAAGAGAGTGAAGATGACTTGGATGTCTATGCCAAGAAAAAGAAGGATCGTAACACCATGGCACACATGTACAAAGAGATCCCAGATGCTGCTCTTGAGACACATAAGTTTGGATCTGTACATTACCTTCTGTTAGGCTTGCCAACTATCAACTGGATCCTCAGGCACACTCTCTTGCCAAAGTCAGGTGATCACAAGATGATCAGAGGTCACTCCGTCAACTTGCTGCACATTGTTGATGTTCCACAAAAGTTCAAGGTCATGAGTCTTATAGTTGAAATTGTAAAGAGGACAGCTGTAGATCAAAAGAGGAGTTGTGGATATGCCCCACAGATTCAGGAGCTGATTAACTCCAAGATGGGCACTGGCACATATCTGCTGGACAAGGAGCACCTGCACATCTACCCAGACTTTGAGGACAACACTGTGGTGATGGATGAAAATGAACCATCTTCTGTGCACGCACAAGCCAAGAAGGACAAGGCAAAGGTTGAAAAGGCTGCAAGGATGCCAACTACTGAAGAAGCATCTCAGTATCTTCTGAAGAGCAAGCAAGATCATCTTGGCTACTTGATTGCATCCACTCTAAGGATTGAGAAGGGACTGGCCACCCTGACTTAAAACCAGGAGAGCTTGGAAAGGATCGTGGAGCAGAAGTTCTATGACTTGGATGTGAAGGTAACTGAGATCCAGTCTGTTGTGGAGCGACTTCAGGATGATATGCAGGAGAGGAAGGGCAAGACAACCACTGATGCGTTTGCCAGAGTGCCTAGAGCTAAGAGGTCAGCTGCAGTGCCTGTTCCAGACACCAGAGCCACTTCATCTGCACCATCTATAGCTTCAGTGCCACTAGCTCCAGCACCTACTCCATCAGGTCCATCCACATCGACTGAAGCCTTCGTTCTTGGAGTTATCCGGACGCCACCACCTGAAGACCAATCCTAAGAGACGATTTAGTGCTATTCATTTTCTAGGAACTTTTTGGTAACTTGTTGCCAAAGGGGGAGAAAAATGTATAGATCATAGGCTTCGAGAGAGAGTGTTGCTTTTTATTCTCTCTTGCTTTGGTGGTTGAACTTTATTTGCTTTGCTTGTTTGAGATACTTTCTGTCTGCATGATACTTGGATGATCATGTGCGTTTGATCATATGCTACATTAATGCTTGTTGGATGACATTATCATTTTATCCCTATATGATCATTCACTTCGCTTGGTGATGAGTGCATGTATTTAATTATTATCATTTTGAGCGCTCCACCAAGATGTATGTGACATTAAAGAGTAACCCATGAGCCTAATTCTCTGTGCATTTGCAGTCCAAAGCAAATCATAAACTATGCACAAATTTAGGCGGAGCTCTTGATTTTCACATACTTCTCAAAGCGACAATGTTTTTCACTCTTATTATCATTTGTCGAAGCTTTGATCTATATGTTGTCATCAATTACCAAAAAGGGGGAGATTGAAATTGCAACTATCCCTAGGTGGTTTTGGTAATTCCTAACAACATATAGCTCATTGAGCTAATGCTATTCCAAGATTAATATTTCAGGAAAAGCTCAATGAATGGCATGGCATTGATGAGGAAAGTGGACCCCTCAAAATACTAAGGACAAAAAGATTGGCTCAAGCTCAAAGCTCAAGACTCTACATTTTATATTTTAGTGATCCAGGATCACATTGAGTCTATAGGAAAAGCCAATACTATCAAGGAGGGATGAGGTGTTGCTTGATGAGGTTCTTGCTTCATGGTGCTTAGTGATATGCTCCAAAACCCTCAACTACCTTCCCACATCCACATATGACATAAACCAAAAGTCAAACTCGGCCCCATCGATTCTTTCTATCTGGCGCCACCGAGTTCAGATGTCATAGCCACTGCCACAAACCCTAGGCAAATCGGTCTCACCGATATGGATCTCGGTCACACCGAGATGGGGTTGTAATCTCTCTGTTTCCATTCGTAACGTTTCGGTCCTACCGAGATGAGCGATCGGTCCCACCGAGATTGCAATGTAAACTCTCTGTTTGCCTTTTGTAACATTTCGGTCCCACCAAACTGAGCGATCGGTCCCACCGAGTTTACCTGATCAAATCTCTAGTTAGCTTATTACCAAAATCGGTCCCACCGAGTTTGTGTAATCAGTCACACCGAGATTACGTTATGCCCTAACCCTAACCATATCGGTCCTACCGAGTTGCATCTCAGTCCCACCGAAAATCCTAACGGTCACTAGGTTTGCTAAATCGGTCCGACAGAGTTTCTTAATTCGGTCTCACCGAGATTGGTAAATTGTGTGTAATGGTTAGCTTTTGTGTGGAGGCTATATATACCCCTCCACCCACTCTTCATTCATGGAGAGAGCCATCAGAACATACCTACACTTCCAATCCACATTTTCTGAGAGAGAACCACCTACTCATGTGTTGAGGCCAAGATATTCCATTCCCACCATATGAATCTTGATCTCTAGCCTTCCCCAAGTTGCTTTCCACTCAAATCTTCTTTCCACCAAATCCATATCCTGTGAGAGAGAGTTGAGTGTTGGGGAGACTATCATTTGACGCACAAGAGCAAGGAGTTCATCATCAACACACCATTTGTTACTTCTTGGAGAGTGGTGTCTCCTAGATTGGCTAGGTGTCACTTGGGAGCCTCTGACAAAGATTGTGGAGTTGAACCAAGGAGTTTGTAAGGGCAAGGAGATTTCCTACTTTGTGAAGATCTACCTCTAGTGAGGCAAGTCCTTCATTGGAGATGGCCATGATGGGATAGACAAGGTTGCTTCTTTGTGGACCCTTCGTGGGTGGAGCCCTCCGTGGACTCGCGCAACCGTTACCCTTCGTGGGTTGAAGTCTCCATCAACGTGGATGTACGATAGCACCACCTATCGGAACCACGACAAAAACATCTGTGTCTCCAATTGCGTTTGAATTCTCCAAACCCTTCCCTTTACATTCTTGCAAGTTGCATGCTTTACTTTCCGCTGCTCATAGACTCTTTCCATGCTTGCTTGAATTGTGTAAAATATTTCTTGACTTATCCAAAGTTGCTAAAATCTGCCAAGAACTAAAATTGGGAAAAGGCTAGATTTTTATTTGGTCAAGTAGTCTAATCACCCCCCCCCCTCTAGACATACTTTCGATCCTACAATCTTCCAGGGAGAATAGTTCCGTTAAGGGTTCCTTTCCCTGGGTACGCATGCCCTAATGTGCATGTCCGAACTACGAAAAGAGACGCATGCTATAAACATCTGGGGGCATGTGTCAAATTAAATAAAAGTCATCTTTTATTCACCGACCGAATATTCCCTTAAGAACGCTAGCTTTCGGCGTCACCCAGTCTGAGGTACACATCCGACTGACCCGGCAGTAACAATCATAGAGGTGCTCCTGTTATGCCCTAGCCAAATTATCGGGAACATAGGGCATAAATACAAGAGCCAGGCAACCCAGCTTGGCCAAAACTTAAGTCATATCGATGCATATAATGGCCAAAAAAGGTACATGCGAAAGAGTAACACATGTGTGTGACATAAAGCCCAGAAAAATAGTTAGATTAAGCTTTTGTATAAGAAGCCCCCAGGTATAATGAGCGCAGTTAGCGCGTCAAGATTATGTAACCAAGACACAAGTTTAGCCTTTTAGGGCCTTGAGGAGAAATAAAAAGAGAGAAAGAGAGAAAAGACAAATATGCAAAAAAATTGATGGAGGTAAGGAGACGAACATAGATTCCGGCACTAGGCGTAGAATCTTTGGAGTCTGGCTGCGTTCCATGGGTTTGGCTTGACTCGATTGTCCGATGCATCCCGTAGACGGTACGCTCCACCGGACAGAACCTGGTCAATAATGAAGGGACCTTCCCATTTGGGCTTGAGCTTGTTCTTTTTCTTCTCCGGCAGGCGTAGAACTAGTTCGGCAACATTATAGGTTTTGGCCAACACTTCTCTGCTTTGATACCTTCGAGCCTGTTGTTGATAGAATGCGGAACGGGCTTTTGCCACGTCGCGCTCGTCCTCCAGGGCGTCCAAACTGTCCTGCCGAACAAGCTCGGTCTCTTTTTCTTCGTACATGCACACTCGAGGTGAGTCATGAATTATGTCGCAAGGCAGAACCGCCTCTGCGCCGTACACCATAAAAACAGTGTGTATCCGGTAGTGCGATTCGGCGTGGTCTGCAGCCCCCATAGTACGGAGTCGAGCTCCTCTACCCAGTGCGTGTTTGATTCCTTTAAGGACCGCACTAATCTGGGTTTAATGCCGCTCATGATAAGACCATTTGCTCGCACGACTTGACCATTAGTTTGCGGGTGATAGACAGAAGCATAATCGAACTTGATGCCCATGTTGCTTCACCAAAGTTTCACCTCGTCGGCTGTAAAGTTCGTGCCGTTGTCAGTGATGATGCTGTGGGGGATTCCATAATGTTGTACAACCCCGGATATGAAGTCTATCACCGGTCCAAATTCAGTCGTTTTGACAGGTTTGGCTTCTATCCATTTGGTGAATTTATCCACCATGACCAGTAAGTATTTTTTCTTATGGGTTCCCCCTTTAAGGGGTCCGACCATATCAAGCCCCCAGACCACAAAGGTCCAAGTAATGGGGATTGTTTGGAGAGAAGTAGGCGGCATATGGCTTTTGTTTGCAAAAAGCTGGCAACCAACGCAATGTTGGACCAGATGCTGCGCATCTGCCCGGGCCGTCAACCAATAGAAACTTGTACGAAAGGCCTTGCTTACAAGGGCCCGGGCTGCGGCGTGATGGCCGCCGAGTCCAGCATGGATTTCTGCCAAAAGCTTCTGCCCTTCCTCTTCGGATATGCACCTTTGAAAGACTCCGGTTGTGCTTTTCTTATAAAGCTCTCCCTCGTGGACCTTGTAGGCTTTAGATCGCCGCACTATGCAGCGTGCCTCATTTTGGTCCTCGGGTAGTTCCTGCCTGGTTAGGTAGGCCAGGAATGGTTCTGTCCATGGGGCGATGACGGCCATTATCACGTGAGCTAAAGGTGTTATTTTGATGGCAGAGCCTCCGATTGTGTCAGAGTGTTCGGTATCTGATGTTGTGGCCGGGTCCGTATTATTGTTACCGGTGCCCCCTCCCATACCACGGATGGCTTAAACAGTTTTTCCAGGAAGATGTTGGGTGGAACAGGGTCGCATTTAGCGCCGATACGGGTGAGGATATCCGCCGCCTGATTGTTTTCCCGAGCCACATGGTGGAATTCAAGCCCCTCGAACCGAGCTGACATTTTGAGGACGGCGTTGCGATATGCCGCCATTTTCGGATCCTTGGCATCGAAGTCTCCATTTATTTGAGATATTGCGAGGTTTGAATCCCAACGCACCTCCAGGCATTTAATGCCCATGGAAACTGCCATCCGAAGACCGTGTAATAGGGCCTCGTATTCGGCTGCATTATTGAAGTTTGTGTATAGTATTTGGAGTACGTATTGAACTGTATCTTCGGTGGGGGACGTCAAGACGACGCCAGCCCCCAGACCAGCCAACATTTTAGAGCCGTCGAAGTGCATGATCCCATTGGAGTACGCGCCGTACTCTTTAGGGAGTTCGGCTTCTGTCCATTCGGCGACGAAATCGGCCAGTACTTGCGACTTAATGGCTCGCCATGGTTTATATGTTATGTCGAACGGGAGGAGCTCGATAGCCCATTTGGCAATCCGGCCCGTGGCATCGCGGTTGTTTATTATGTCGTTGAGTGGTACTTCGGAGGCCACCGTAATTGAACACTCTTGAAAGTAGTGTCATAATTTCCGGGATGCCATGAATACCGCGTATGCTATCTTTTGATAATGTGGGTACCGTGATTTGCATGGAGTGAGGAAAGTGGATACATAATATACTGGCTTTTGAAGTGGGAATTTATGTCCGTCCATCTCTCGTTCAACGACGAGCACTGCGCTTACAACTTGGTGAGTTGCCGCTATATATAATAGCATTGGTTCGCCGACATTTAGCGCAGCCAAGATTGGGTTGGTGGCCAGAATGGCTTTTATTTCTTCCAATCCGGCCGTGGCTGCGTCCGTCCACTCGAAGTGTTCGGTGCGCCGAAGAAGGCGATAAAGGGGGAGTGCCTTTTCTCCTAATTGGGAGATGAAGCGGCTTAAGGCCGCCATACATCCAGTTAACTTCTAGATTTGCTTGAGGTCAGTTGGGATAGCCAACTGCGACAGAGCCCGGATCTTAGCCGGATTTGCTTCAATTCCTCTGCTAGAGATGATAAAGCCCAGGAGCTTTCCGACGGGTACGCCGAAAACGCATTTTTCCGGATTGAGCTTAATGTCGTATGTTCGGAGATTGTCGAATGTGAGCCTCAAGTCATCTATTAAGGAGTCGATGTGTCTAGTTTTAACGACCACATCGTCGACGTACGCCTCCATTATTTTGCCAATCTGCTTTTCCACACATGTCTGAATCATGCCGGCGTTTTTGAGCCCGAAGGGCATTGTGTTAAAACTGAAGGAGCTGTATGGAGTGATGAATGCCGTTGCGGCTTGATCGAACTCCACCATCTTAATTTGGTGGTAACCGGAGTATGCGTCGAGGAAGCACAATGAGTCGTGTCCTGTGGTAGCGTTGATAATTTGATCGATGCGAGGGAGGGGGAAGGGATCCTTTGGGCATGCCTTATTAAGGTCCTTGAAGTCGATGCATAGGCGCCAGGATTTGTCCTTCTTTGGCACCATCACCAGGTTTGCTAGCCAGTCTGGATGCTTTATTTCTCTAATGAATCCGGCCTCTAGTAACTTGGCTAGCTCCTCTCACACGGCTTGTCGCTTAGGTTCAGAGAAATACCGAAGAGTCTGCTTGACCGGCTTGAATCCTTTTAGAATGTTAAGGCTATGCTCGGCCAGCCTGCGTGGGATTCCTGGCATGTCTGAAGGATGCCAGGTGAATATGTCCCAATTCTCGCGCAGGAACTCCCGTAGTGTGGCGTCTACGGAGGGGTTTAACTATGCCCCGATGGATGCTGTTTTTGTGGGGTCCGTTGGATGGACTTGGAATTTGACTATTTCATCCGCTGGTTTAAAGGAGGTGGACTTGGATCTTTTGTCTAGTATTACGTCGTCCCTGTCCACTGTGGAGTGCAGCACGGTTAACTCCTCCGCCACAAGGGCTTCGGATAATGTCTTGAGGGCCAGTGCGGGTGTTTTGTTCCCGGCGCGGAGTGCTATGTCTGGATCACTAGCTAGAGTGATGATTCCATTGGGTCCGGGCATTTTGAGCTTCATGTACCCGTAATGGGGTATGGCTTGAAAAATCGTGAATGCCTCCCGCCCTAGAAGGGTGTGGTATCCGCTACTGAACAAGGCCACTTGGAATGTGATTTCTTCGGACCTGTAATTCTCTGGAGTGCCGAATACCACATCTAGTGTGATTTTCCCAACGCAACGTGCCTCCCGACTAGGGATGATTCCTCAGAAGGTCGTGCTGCTTTATTCAATACGGTTGCTGTCTATTTCCATTTTTGAAGAGTCTCCTCATAAATGAGGTTTAATCCGCTGCCGCCGTCCATGAGCACTTTAGTGAGCCGAAAGCCGTCCACAATTGGACTGAGGACCAAAGCGGCTGGTGCTCGGGCTGTTCGGAATTTAGGTTCGTCACTGGCATTGAAGGTGATAGCCGTGTCGCTCCATGGATTTATTGCTTCCACGTGGCAGACTTCGGCAAGGCTACGGAGTTCTCGCTTACGCCTATTATTTGAGGCAAAGGTCTTGAAGACTGACAATATTGTATTGTTATCCACAGGGAGGTGCTCTGAGGTATTCTGGATGAGGAGATCCTCACCGCTCTTGGCCACCTGCCGGAGTACCCAACATGCTCTAAGGTTGTGTGTTGATATGGTATCCGTTGTACTATGAATTTAGCAGGGCCCGTTAAGCCATCCCTCCAATATGGTTAAACCATCGCACAGTACTTCTGTACTATGGCCGCCAAGTCAGTGAAGTGTGCTATGTCACGGCGACTTATGGCATTGAGGATTCCCTTGTCTGTGCACTTGTTGCAAAAGAACGAAATTGCGTCTTCCTCGCTACAGTCCTTGACCTTGTTCATTACAAGGAGGAATCTGGCCCAATAGTGATGTACTGTCTCTTGGGGCGCTTGCTAATGTGGGAAGATCGTTTGTATCTGGGTGGGTGGGTGGATTTAAGTCCAGACCTTGACCCATTCTAAGACCCCGGGGCAGGGGAGTTTCCGATCTTGGAAGTTCATGCTCCGGGATGTTGCCCCGCAGGTTCGGTATGCAGCCTGATACTAGGTTCAGGGTTAGGGCGATGTCCTCCCATGAGCGGGTATCCGGCTCGGAGAGCTCAGGAATCTAGACATAGTTCGTCCTTAGGATAGAGGGAGAATTGCCGCATTGCTCCTCCTCCACCGCTATCTGATGGGTGACCAGCGAAGAGTTAATCTCCCTTTGGTCGGGTTTAAGCCCGATCCGATCGTAGTACGTAGCGACTCCCAGAGCGGCGATGCGATCCAAGAGCTCGTTCAAAGAGGAGATCTCCATTGGATCCATCTGCTCGGTGAATTTCGAGCTGATGTGGAGGTTATTTTCGATGACCCGAGAAGTCATCATCGGAGCAGCGGCTGAGCGGGCGGTCATGACGAAGCCACCTAGTCGGAGAGTTTGGCCTACAGCCGGGGCTCCCCCAGAGGTGATGTTGTCCTTGACAACGAGATGAGCCATCCCTCCTTATGATGACGACATAGTGGAACTCTCAATGAAAGCACCAATGTCGGTGTCATAACCGGCGGATCTCAGGTAGGGGGTCCCGTACTGTGCGTCTAAGGCGGATGGTAACAGGAGGCAGGGGACAAGATGTTTACCCAGGTTCGGGCCCTCTTGATGGAGGTAATACCCTGTGTCCTGCTTGATTGTTCTTGATGATATGAGTATTACTAGGGTTGATCTACCACGAGATTGTAGAGGCTAAACCCTAGAAGCTAGCCTATGGTATGATTGTATGTTGTCCTACGGACTAAACCCTCCGGTTTATATAGACGCCGGAGGGGGCTAGGGTTACACAAGGTCAGTTACAAGGGAGGAGATCTACATATCCGTATTGCCTAGCTTGCCTTCCACGCAAAGGAGAATCCCATCCGGACATGGGACGAAGTCTTCAATCTTGTATCTTCATAATCCAACAGTCCGGCCAAAGGATATAGTCCGGCTATCCAGAGACCCCTAATCCAGGACTCCCTCAATGGCACTCGGGCCCGAGTGACAAGCATTAAGCATAGCAAAGTCATAGCAACATCAATCTCAGAACATAGTGGATACTAGGGATCAAACTCTAACAAAACGAACTCAATTACATGATAAATCTCATCCAACCCATCACCGTCCAGCAAGCCTACGATGGAATTACTCACGCACGGCGGTGAGCATCATGAAATTGGTGATGGAGGATGGTTGATGATGACGATGGCGATGGATTCCCCTCTCCGGAGCCCCAAACGCACTCTAGATCAGCCCTCCCGAGAGGTTTTAGGGCTTGGCGGCGGCTCCATATCGTAAAACGCGATGAATCCTTCTCCTTTATTTTTTTCTCCCCAAAAGCAAATATATAGAGTTGGAGTCAAGGTCGGAGGAGCTCCAGGGGGCCCATGAGGTAGGGGGCGCGCCCCCACCCTCGTGGCTAGGGTGTGGGCCCCATGGTCTTCATCTTTTGCAAGGATTTTTTATTATTTCCGAAAAGATGTTCCATGAAGTTTCAGGTCATTCCGAGAACTTTTGTTTCTACACATAAATAACACCATGGTAATTCTGCAGAAAACAGCGTTAGTCCAGGTTAGTTCCATTCAAATCATGCAAGTTAGAGTCCAAAACAAGGGCAAAAGTGTTTGTAAAAGTAGATACGACAGAGATGTATCACTTGCATACGCGTCAACTCTCTTTTTTTGAGTGGACGCGTCCACTTAGTAAGGCCACAAGTGTGTGGTAGAGAACTTATAGCCCATTTGAAATTTGTAAGAATGTGCAGCCAATTTCTGAATTATAATGGAATTTACTACAACCCATTTATAGTTTGTTAAAAGTACAACCCATTTCAACCAACCGTTGAAAACAGAATTCAATATTATTTTTTTCTCCCCAAAAGCAAATATATAGAGTTGGAGTCAAGGTCGGAGGAGCTCCAGGGGGCCCATGAGGTAGGGGGCGCGCCCCCACCCTCGTGGCTAGGGTGTGGGCCCCATGGTCTTCATCTTTTGCAAGGATTTTTTATTATTTCCGAAAAGATGTTCCATGAAGTTTCAGGTCATTCCGAGAACTTTTGTTTCTACACATAAATAACACCATGGTAATTCTGCAGAAAACAGCGTTAGTCCAGGTTAGTTCCATTCAAATCATGCAAGTTAGAGTCCAAAACAAGGGCAAAACTGTTTGGAAAAGTAGATACGACGGAGACGTATCACAGCGCCACCTGCTCCGCCCGCTCCGCGGTGATCTGCTCCTCCGCCTGCAGGTGTTCCTGGAGGAGATGGTGGTTGTAGGCGACGTCGGCCTGCGCCTCTCGGAACTGCTCCTCACGCTTCTGCCTCACCGTGTCCATATATTGGGCACGGGCCTCACCGATGGTCATGGTGCAATGCACCGGCGAGGATGGCGCGGAGGACGGGGTTGGCGCCGGATCATCGACTACCATGTTTTCCATTGGGACGTCATAGTCCTCCGGCTACCTGCCGGCCAGCCAGTCGGCAGCAATGGCTGCCATCTCCTTGTGGTCCATTGTCCGCCCGTCCCGAAGAGCGCTGGAGCACGAGGAAACCATGGTGGGCAGTAGTGGTGTGGACAGGAGAATAGGAACGGATGCAGATGACTGCGGCTATGGCCGGCGCAGCAGTTTATATAGCAATGGTGGGCGGCGGAGGGACGGACATGTGGTGCCGGAGTAGCCGCCTCGGCATCCACGTATTGTTAATGTGGGCGGTAGAAGGACGGACGGATGGCACTTGTGTCGTTTGAAGGCGGAGCAATCGCATGCACCGGGAAGCGGGGCGGGCGGCGCTGACCGTTTCGAGCGAAAAACGCACGCCGGAAAGGGAGGCAGTCTGGGTGGGCCAGGGGCAGTCAGACTCGTGCTTGGCAGCGGGTCGGTCCAGTAGTCGGACATGCTGGCTCGCCAGCTACCTCGCCGAGCTGAGCAACGACAATCAGACGATGGACGTAGCTTCCAGCATCATGAAATTGGTGATGGAGGATGGTTGATGATGACGATGGCGATGGATTCCCCTCTCCGGAGCCCCGAACGGACTCCAGATCAGCCCTCCCGAGAGGTTTTAGGGCTTGGCGGCGGCTCCGTATCGTAAAACGCGATGAATCCTTCTCTTTTTTTCTCCCCGAAAGCAAATATATAGAGTTGGAGTTGAGGTCGGAGGAGCTCAGGGGGCCCATGAGGTAGGGGGCGCGCCCCCACCCTCGTGGACAGGTGGTGGGCCCCCTGGTCTTCATCTTTTGCAAGAATTTTTTATTATTTCTGAAAAGTTGTTCCGTGAAGTTTCAGGTCATTCCGAGAACTTTTGTTTCTGCACATAAATAACACCATGGTAATTCTGCTGAAAACAGCGTCAGTCCGGGTTAGTTCCATTCAAATCATGCAAGTTAGAGTCCAAAACAAGGGCAAAAGTGTTTGGAAAAGTAGATACGACAGAGATGTATCACTTGCATACGCGTCAACTCTCTTTTTTTGAGTGGACGCGTCCACTTAGTAAGGCCACAAGTGTGTGGTAGAGAACTTATAGCCCATTTGAAATTTGTAAGAATGTGCAGCCAATTTCTGAATTATAATGGAATTTACTACAACCCATTTATAGTTTGTTAAAAGTACAACCCATTTCAACCAACCGTTGAAAACAGAATTCAATACAATAAAATTTCCCACATTTTGATGGGATCCGAAATATTTTTATCCCAAAATTTCTAGTCAGATTAAATACAATTTCAATATAAATTTATATTATGTAAAAATCCAACAAAACATTGCGCTTGCAATAATTAATGAAATTAAAATTTTCAATATCCAAATATAATATTTTATAAAGTAATTACATGTTTGGTGCATTTTTATAGTTACTACCCAGTTTTGATAATTACACCCCATTTATTATTTCTTAAAGCCCATTTTCTTGTTAAGCCTAATGCATCCCTCCTAGGAAAGCTTTGCAGCCCAGCGGGGCGGAGAATAACAAGTTGACCTTGCCTGGGTATTCCTAAAAAAAGTATAGCTGGGCTAGCCATTTTCAGCTTGAAAAAAATTAAGATCTGGGCTGGATATCTGGCCTGGGCTAGACGGGCCACAGCCCGCCCAGTTAATAGTTGCAGCGATGTTTTCGTTGTTGTTCAGAGGAGAAAAAATAATATCTGGGCTAAACATCGCTTAAGAAAAACTCTGCAGTGCTCACACCTCAAGAACACAAATACTGCTCGAGCTGCTTGGTCTCATCTGTCGGCCGCTTCTTGTGCAATTCTGTCGTTTATTGACTACATGGGTTGACAATGGTGTGAGACTGTGATGTCAGGAAACCAGGAGGAAGCAAAAAATATATAGTTTTATATACTAATAAGGAGGCACTTGCGTACATTCGGCTATGGCCCTGGTGGGTCCCCACTGTCATCCTCTCCAAGTAAAGTCATCTCCTCATCCTCATGTCCGTTGACCATGTTGACAACGCGAGACGGCGGCGACACGGCGAGTGCAACAACTCGAAGGACGACGGAGAGGTCCTCGTGGGCCCTATGGATGGTCTGATACAGCGCCCGTTTCTCATTCGGGAAGCCAGGATCATAGGGCCACATGTCCGCGGCGGCATTGTCGTTCGCTTGTTCATCGGTGCTTGTTGAGGAGACGGAGGTTGCAGCACAGGTCCTCCTGCGCTGGTAGCTCTTCTGCCATTAGGGCGTCGAAGTGCGGCCGCACCTGCTCCATGGTGAACACGGCATGAACCAGCTTGGACAGTGGCGTCGGCTCCTGGTCGGAAGCTACGTCCATCGTCTGATTGTCGTTGCTCAGCTCGGCGAGGTAGCTGGCGAGCCAGCATGTCCGACTACTGGACCGACCCGCTGCCAAGCACGAGTCTGACTGCCCCTGGCCCACCCAGACTGCCTCCCTTTCCGGCGTGCGTTTTTCGCTCGAAACGGTCAGCGCCGCCCGCCCCGCTTCCCGGTGCATGCGATTGCTCCGCCTTCAAACGACACAAGTGCCATCCGTCCGTCCTTCTACCGCCCACATTAACAATACGTGGATGCCGAGGCGGCTACTCCGGCACCACATGTCCGTCCCTCCGCCGCCCACCATTGCTATATAAACTGCTGCGCCGGCCATAGCCGCAGTCATCTGCATCCGTTCCTATTCTCCTGTCCACACCACTACTGCCCACCATGGTTTCCTCGTGCTCCAGCGCTCTTCGGGACGGGCGGACAATGGACCACAAGGAGATGGCAGCCATTGCTGCCGACTGGCTGGCCGGCAGGTAGCCGGAGGACTATGACGTCCCAATGGAAAACATGGTAGTCGATGATCCGGCGCCAACCCCGTCCTCCGCGCCATCCTCGCCGGTGCATTGCACCATGACCATCGGTGAGGCCCGTGCCCAATATATGGACACGGTGAGGCAGAAGCGTGAGGAGCAGTTCCGAGAGGCGCAGGCCGACGTCGCCTACAACCACCATCTCCTCCAGGAACACCTGCAGGCGGAGGAGCAGATCACCGCGGAGCGGGCGGAGCAGGTGGCGCTGTGATACGTCTCCGTCGTATCTACTTTTCCAAACAGTTTTGCCCTTGTTTTGGACTCTAACTTGCATGATTTGAATGGAACTAACCTGGACCGACGTTGTTTTCAGCAGAATTGCCATGGTGTTATTTATGTGCAGAAACAAAAGTTCTCAGAACGACCTGAAACTTCACGGAGATTATTTTTGGAAATAATAAAAAATAATGGCAAAAGATCAAGACCAGGGGCCCACACCCTAGCCACGAGGGTGGGGGCACGCCTGCCCCCTGGGAGCGTGCCTGCCCCCCTGGGCGCGCCCCCTACCTCGTGGGCCCCCTGGATATCCTTCGACCTCAACTCCAACTCTATATATTCGTGTTCGGAGAGAAAAAAATCAGGGAGAAGGTTTCATCGTGTTTTACAATACGGAGCCACCGCCAAGCCCTAAACTCTCTCGGGAGGGCTGATCTGGAGTCCGTTCGGGGCTCCGGAGAGGGGAATCCGTCACCATCGTCATCATCAACCATCCTCCATCACCAATTTCATGATGCTCACCGCCGTGCGTGAGTAATTCCATCGTAGGCTTGCTGGACGGTGATGGGTTGGATGAGATTTATCATGTAATCGAGTTAGTTTTGTTAGGGTTTGATCCCTAGTATCCACTATGTTCTGAGATCGATGCTGCTATGACTTTGCTATGCTTAATGCTTGTCACTAGGGCCCGAGTGCCATGATTTCAGATCTGAACCTATTATGTTTCATGAATATATGTGAGTTCTTGATCCTATCTTGCAAGTCTATAGTCACCTACTGTGTGTTATGATCCGGCAACCCCGAAGTGACAATAATCGGGACCACTCCTGGTGATGACCGTAGTTTGAGGAGCTCATGTATTCACTATGTGTTAATTCTTTGGTTCGGTACTCTATTAAAAGGAGGCCTTAATATCCCTTAGTTTCCGCTAGGACCCCGCTGCCACGGGAGGGTAGGACAAAAGATGTCATGCAAGTTCTTTTCCATAAGCACGTATGACTATATTCGGAATACATGCCTACATTACATTTATGAATTGGAGCTAGTTCTATGTCACCCTATGTTATGACTGTTACATGATGAACCGCGTCCGGCATAATTCTCTATCACCGATCCATTGCCTATGAGCTTTCCATATATTGTTCTTCGCTTATTTACTTTTCTGTTGCTATTGTTACAATCACTACAAAATAGCAAAAATATTACTTTTGCTATCGTTACATTTCGCTACAATTACCAATACTATCATATTACTTTGCTACTAAATACTGTGCTGCAGATATTAAGTTTCCAGGTGTGGTTGAATTGACAACTCAGCTGCTAATACTTGAGAATATTCTTTGGCTCCCCTTGTGTCGAATCAATAAATTTGGGTTGAATACTCTACCCTCGAAAACTGTTGTGATCCCCTATACTTGTGGGTTATCACGCTGCTCGACTCATACCGCTCCACCCGCGAGGTCCGCCTCGAGCGCTGGCGGTACCGCATGCGGGGGGCAGAGGCTGCGGCCGTCTACAAAGAGGGCGATGAAGCGGGCGAGGCGCTGTTTGGCGAGACCGAGGACGATGTAGAGGACAATGCCGGTGCTGACGAGTCCTTGCTCCACTGGCATCGACAAGGCCTTGTTGCGCCAAGGCCCCACGGCACCAACAACAAGGCAGAGGACACCGCCGGCTCCGCCGAGGCCCCACCCTGCTGGCAACAAGGGGGAGGATTTACCCCACTCCGCCGAGGTGCCGCCCGCCGGCAACGAGATAGAGGACATCGCCGGCTCCGCCGAGGCCTCGCCCCGCTGCCAACGAGGTCGTGCCAGACAGAAAACGAGGAAGAGTAGAACAAGGTAGGTCGCCGCCGCTCGGGTCCAAGTAAGACCACCGCTGCTACCCTCCGGTTGCTGGCACTGAGTTGTACATCATGGAACAATTCTATGATTACAGGATGATTGAAGAGCGCTCCATGGTTGAGCAAGCTCATGAGATACAGTCATTTGCTAGAGAACTTGAGCACTTCAGTTGTATGCTACCGGACAAGTTTGTTGCCGGAGGTATCATCACTAAGCTTCCTCCTTCGTGGATCTCATTGGCACTCTTGATGTGGAAGAAAAGGCGAGAGCAAAGGACACACATGCTTGAGGAATTGAGGGAGGATCTAGTGCCAATCTGGTACAGAAGAAGAACTTCCAGCCCCACAAGTTCAAGAACAAGGGCAAGTTTGATGGTAAAGCAAAGTTTGATGGGAAGAACAAGGTTGTGCAACACACGAACTTCAAGAAGAAGAATGACAAGAATAAAGGTGTTTGTCATGTGGGGATCCTGATCATTGGGCTCCTAGTTGCCCTAATCACTATGACAAGCTAGGCGGGTTGACCACTGGCGGCCGGTTAGCTTCTTGGCGGCGACGTGGAGTCAGAGAGCTATGTTGGAGAAGGACGCTGCTTCTACTTAACTGCTGGTGCAGCTGGTTGACTGACACGTGGGCCCAACAGGCATCTGGGCCACATGTCAGTTACGAAACTGCACATGCAGTTAAGTCACTGAAGCTTCTGTTCGGCTCAGACGGATATAGGTGGGTAGCTTCGGTTAATTAATTATACCTCTAGCGCACCCCTTTTAGTTGAAGAATGTATGAAATGTAATGAAATTCGGCATGTTTATATGAAATCCGTCCGTGTATGAATGAATTTATTTTGATTAGTTCGAATTCTTGTATCACTGGCATTGGATGAATATGCAAAACAATACGTACTAGCATTATTCCCAGGGTGATCACCTCGTTTGCAGTAGTTTCACATGTACTCCCTCCGGTCCTTTCTAGTCTGCATATAAGTTTTGTTTGCAATCAAAGTATCTCTACTTTGACCAATCTTATTGAAAAAATTATGCACTTTCACAATGTGCAAAGTAAAAAGGAACAGAAGGAGTACACAGAGTTTGAGCAGCTTTTTAGCGTTCCTGTACATTGCAATCAAACACACAGGCCTGGTAATTCATAGAGAACATTCAAAACAATCGATGATTATGTATCTCAGCGATTCACATGTTAGAGCCAATATTTACTTCACAACTAAAGAATAAAGAAAAAATGGATCGACGTTGTTGACAGCAAAGGGCGTCCCATTCGAAAATATCAAATGCATGTCTTCTTGCTAAAATCAATGAGCAAAATTTGACAAGGTTTTCCCATTCCAAAATATCAAATGCCTACGATTGTGGAATGGGTAGGGTTTGCCATCAGTTCGGACATTGACATGGCACCTCGTGCTAAATAAACCAGCTGTTCTTTTTATGCAGTTCCACCAAAATCAACCAAATTCGCGCGTAGCTTGTATGATTTCTCCCTTATATGTTGCAACGCCTTGAACTTATCAGCACCTGCTTTCTTGTGGTGGAAATGAATGATTCGATGTATTCATGAACATTTTGTGCAGTTCCCATTGAAATCAAGATGAGCACCCCTGTTTGCACAAACACAAAAAAAGTGATTAGTATAAAGCAAACTGTACTATGAATTGACAGTTTAAACAGGCACCTACATGGTCCATGTAGAGCACACTTTTAGAAAAATGGAACTCACCGGAAAGAATCCTAGAACAACATTGTACTCGCGCATCACAGCAAGAAAATGGAGATTTGTCAGTCCTTCTGAGCCGAAGTTAGTTCGGTCTTGTGGGGGGTAATGTAACCATCCTTTAACTGCTCCTTCTGATGAGAAGATAGACAGGGCTTCTTCATCCTGGCGTAATCAGAACTAGTCACTTCATGTACTCCATATTCTTCTTTAGAGGAGGATGATCCCGTTGTGCAAAGACAAGAGGACAACTAAATGCTAGCGTCTCTTGAAAAAAAGGAAAGGAAATATTTAAAACAGCACAGATGAAGCACTTCTCAAGGACAATACCACTTTTTGATGACAGTATCTAAACAGTAGCACAACAGCAATAGAGATGACAAAGCTCAATCATATGGATGAAATCAGTGGGCGAGTACCAACCTTTGTCAGGAGGCTTATTGTGTAGAGCATACAGATGAAGCACTTCTCCGGAACCATCTGTTGCTATCTACTATGGTGGCCATGCTTACTATATACTCCTCGATTAGATTAATGTTTCCAACATCTTCTTGTGCAGTTCCACTAAAATATATGGTATCTTCAAAGAAGATCCCTGTTTGCACAAGTAGAGATGATTACGTATTACATTAAGAGTAGCATCAAATCAATGGCAAAACAATTGCTCGTTCTAGCCATAGCAATAAATTAAGATGCAAAACTATATCATTACTTGTGTCATCACAGTTCCAGTGCTTCATTACAGCACCAGGAGTTGATTTTTGTTTTTCTTCCGCTTGTTCTTCCCCTTCATCACTTGGTTCAATAATAGACAAGCTTTGCCTTCAATGTAAGATTTGGCATGTCAATTAGGTTGCACAAGTATAGAACTAAACAATGACGTTAATTTTTTGATGAAAGTGGCAAAATATAGGCCAACAGTTGTGAAATATCCTTATCTTACCTCAATGGGATATTGTGGTGCACATACAGATTGGAAGTCTTGTCTCCATTTGTGCAGTTCACTAAAATCGAGCAACATTACCGTACAAGTAGCACAACATATGAAAGCACACTGCAGAATCATGTGAAAGAAGGCTAGTACTGACCTCTCATGACGCGGAATTCAAACAACTCACAAGAAGAAGATCTGAACCAAATTTGCCAACACGGATAGGAAGTAAGATCTCCTCTTGTGCAGTTCCACTAAGATCAAGCAATCAAGCAACATTGTGTGACACTTTGGTTGAACTGCACAAAACACTCTTAAAACAAAAGTGTTTTGTGCAGTGCAACAATAGGTCACAATGGCAATGAGGTGAAGTAGATAACCCTGTTTACATAGAGGTGCAAAGGAAACAACTAGTGGTCAATAATGGTGGATGACACAGAAGCCAACAAAAAGAAGCACCTACCTTATCTAAATGGGAAAGAAAGCAAGACAGTAGCATTTCTCAAACGGTGGCATTGATTAATATTAACAAAGAGATTATATTAACAATAAAATTCGTTAAACATGTAATTTGCTTTTAACTGTGGCATTGCATCAATTTTCCAGCGGCATTATTAGAGGGTGCTTGTTTACATGGACATTTTGGTGGAGTGACTAAAAAAACTCCATGTCAGTCCCATCCAAACCAAACAGGAGGGACTTTTAGGGACTAAAAGTGGGCATTTGGGACTAAAGAAAGAAGACCCTGAGGGAGAGTCTTTTTGGGACTTTTTCCAATAGTTGCCCCTGCCACGCATCGCACCTTGTCTCTATTAGTTCATTACTAGGGGTAACATGGTCTTTTAGCATGTTAGTTAATAACCTCTAGTCCATGTTTAGTCCTTGGAACCAAGCAGGTAGGGACTAGGGAATTTTTTAACCAAACAGGGCCTTAGATTAACAACAGCTAAAGAGTTGCACGGGACAGTGGACGCACCAGCACCATGTGCATCTACCGATGTACTGGGTGATGCACAGTCTATTGCAAAGAACAAACAACCAAGGAGCATATTTGTGTTGGTCCCAGTTTTGTTATATTTAGACACCTTTCCCTATGTGAGCACAGCAAATCTAGTCCTGCTCAAACTCTATAGCCTTGTCCCCCAAAACAAAAGATCAGTTCGTTACAGATGTGTGTACTGTGTTTGTCATTGTTTTCCCTTTTCGACCAATGTAGGTGCTGGATAACCAGTCTGTACTAGTAATTTCCCCACTTCCTTTCCTCTGTGAACCACGTCCTAGATTTATGCTATACAACTTTCCCCACTACTTTCCCCCATTCCTGTCCTCTTTGAACCACGTCTTAGATTCATGCGATACAACTTTCCCCACTACTTTACCCCTTCCTTTCCTTTTTGAACCACGTCCTAGATTCATGCTATACAAATTTTCCCACTACTTTCCCCCCATTCCTTTCCTCTTTGAACCACGTCTTAGATTCATGGTATACAACTTTCCCCACTACTTTCATGTTTGATCCAACACCTAGATTCGAGTGCAGACGCAGAAAAAAAACCATGCAGCTAGAGCAATGCATGTGGAATAAGTGAATTATACCTTAAGGTTCTTGGGGTGTGGTTCGGTGGGCGACCGGAGGCCGTTCGACCCACACTATGTACGGCGGCAAAGAAGAAGGGGTCGGAGGCCCACCCGTGCCGCCGTTGGGTGAAAGTGAATAGCTGCACCGGTAGTGGATTCCCTCCCTCGCCGATGGCGACAGCGTTAAGCCTCCTTCCCTTCCCGACGGACGGATCCTGCCGGCTCTTTGACCAGAAGTGAGGGGAGAGAGAGGCCAACGAAGTCTTGTTTAGATCTGGAGAGGGTGAGAGAGTGTGAAGAGAGCAACTACAAGCACTGAGGCTCCAGCGTGTATATATATAATGGAGAGAGTGTGAAGAGTGCAAACCCTAGAAAACAAGCGCCGAGGCTGCAGCTTATACGTGATGAGGTGATTATATGGTCACTACGAGATCGTATAGCTTTGTATCCATCCATTTTGACAGTCAAAGAATCCTCCTGGCACGAATTATGCTCAAGTGTAGTTATCGAACCCGAGACCTCAAGTTTGATGAGCGAACAGGCTAACTAGATACACAACCCTCCCATTATGTTCAGCGAGAGGAAAATAACCTTTTATACATTCATGCATTCGTGTGACAAGCATGACGTGTTTTTTGTGTGTGTGGGAGTCATTGGGATTTAAATCATAATCGTGTCATGTGGCTTTGGTGGTAAGACTATCCATAGTGGTGCAGAAATAATGCAGCCTTAGTCACCTTACCTCTCTCCACGTAGTACGTTGGGTCCCACCAGTCAGAGGGTGAAAAAAACAAATTAATAAGAAAAATTAAAAGCACCAGCGGTGTACTCCCTCTGTTTCTTTTTAGTCCGCATATAAGGTTTGGTCAAAGTCAAGCTTTGTAGAGTTTGACTAACTTTATATTAAAAAGTATAAACATTCACAATATGAAATCAATATTATCAGATCCACCATGAAACGTATTTTCATACTATATAGTTTTAGTATTGTAGATGTTCATATTTTTTATATAAATTTGGTCAAACTTTGTGCAGTTTGACCTTGACCAAATCTTATATGCGGAGTAAAAAGAAACAGAGGGAGTATCTTACCTCACCCATCTCGCTACTGCTCGGGACCACTATCCAATTGATCCCTCTGTTCGCTCACATACTATTTTAAGTGAATCCTTATTATAAAATGCACACAATTTTGGGCACTTGTATTCGACCTAAGTCAGTGTGCCACCGTATCTCGTACGACTCCCTCCGTCTAGGTGTAATAAGTCACGTTAGAAGGTGCAGCAGGACCAAGGTGCAAGCAGATTGGAGGAGAAGGAGAAACTTGACTGGTCATTCCTCCAATCAAAGCCCTGATTTCTGTCTCTAAACGCAACAATTAATCCAAACAACTAAGAGATGCCATTTTAGCTACCATGCAGGGCCACGTATTAACTCGCATGCAAGCCGACTTTGATTTCTTCACTGATCAACGCGTAGTTGCGCTCCATGCATTGGGTTTCTGGGGGACATAACAAGGCAGAATAAGGAGTGTTTGGTTGCATTGCTTAAGCTGGTCATAGTGGTGAGTAACTTGGACTAGTACAACATGCATATGTTACTAGTCTATGCTACTACTACGCGAAGTTTGCCGTCGAAAGCGAGCCGATCTGGCTCTCCTGAGCTAGCAAGGTTTTTCTAGCCCACCCAAGCTAGTTGGCCCACAGAAGCTAACATATTTTAACAGTTCCAAACGCCTAACCTTGCCCGGCTATGCTATAAGCTGTTCTTGCTAAGGATCCAAACGCTCCCTAAGTAACAATGCTCGCTAGCAACGAGGCCAGAAGGGGATTGAGACGCGAAGTTAATGGAAGACACCTAAACATTTTGGGAATATCTAATTTCCGTAGGATGACTTAACACCTAGACGGAGGAAGTACTCCTCCTCAGTCCAGGTTTGATGGAATATTCGTCACCTCTTCTCTTCTTGTACGTACTCTATTTGTATCTCACTTCCTGTGGCTTCGCACTCACACGATTTTCCTATTGTATGAACTTGTGTGTGCATGTGCGTGTGCGTGTGTGTGTTTAACAGCATGTGTGTGTTAGAGAGAGCGACAGATCGACCTACTCCTACAAAGAGATGGTGTATAGTGTATGATTTTAGCCGTAAGAGTCGGTGCATCCTCTCGTTTCCGGGCGTCTGGTAGGGACAGGCGGACAGCTGCCACGCCTGCTCCTGAACAGCCTAGCCCACCCAAAGCCCCTCCATCGCCTGCGTGCGCTTCCCGCCTGAAACGGTCAGTGCCACTCCAAAGAATCGGTGCCGCATTCATGCCCGGGCAGAGCGGACGCAAGCTCTCACTGGCACCTGCGTTGAAGGGAGAAGCGGATTCAAGAGTGATGGTTGCTTCGTCCGTCCAACTTACTGTTGGGTCTATGTGATTTGACAGCTCATTGGTCATTATTACTGAGGTGGTAGGACTGCTGGATGTCCCACGCTTTCGGTGAAAGGAGGTACTACTAGATTAGAATTTTCTCCATTCTTACGGCGGAGGAGTGCAAGAGCAGTGAAAACACGCAGGCTCAGTAATTACATGGCCCACCTCACACTACAACTTTATTTATAAATGACGCAGCACCTACTACTCGTTCTCCTATAAACCTTGCGCTTGGCATCTCCAAACTATTAACCTTGCGATTGGCTCTTCGCCTCTTCGGGAAGTCGAGCAATAATGGTACTGCAGTATATATCGTTCTGGCTATATGAGACCGAATGAATTGTTGCACGTCCACCACGTGGCGAGGGTCGAGGGGCGAGGGAGAGTGCATACTATTACGTCCATTTCAATATGGACTACATACAGAGCAAAATGAGTGAATCTACACTCTAAAATATGTCTATATACATCAGTGTTTGGAGTATGTACTAGTAGTTCATATTGAAATGTACTAAAGGACATATATTCCAAACAATATGATAATCTCTCTTACCAAGGTAGGGACGAGGAGTAAATGGAGGGAGTATTAGTAAAATTTTCTCCTCGTCCTGCGAGCCACCGCGCGCGTGGGCGAGGGAGCGGGCGTAAGGCGTAGTAAGCAAGCTCCACCTCATCTTGCGAGCCACCGCACCCGTGGGCGGGGGAGAAGGCGTACAAGCAAGCTTCTCCTTGTTCTGCGAGTTGACAGGACACATCAAAAGTACTCCAGTGTATAGAGCCTTGCCTCTTGTGTAGGCACCACATGGTTTGCCTCTTTTTTAACATAACGCGTCAAGTCGCAATTTTTTTGTTCACCCGTGGTAAACGATCCTCCCTCCATCTAGTGGACAACCAGTACACGTGTCAAATTACCACGTGGGCTGCCTTTTTGAAAGTGCGTTATATCGACTAGAGGGGGTGAATAGGCAATTTTTATGAAATTCTTCACTGAGGAATTGCCGGTGAGGAAATTTCTTGGCGAAGAACTACTAGCAGCGGAATAAGTACTCAAAAGTAAACATAACAGAACACAAGCATAGTCATCATGATGAAATGAAGACAGGCACGGAGTACATGAAGCGTAAGCACAGGATAACGCAGGATGAAGACAAACAGACTGAAGAGATTGAACTGAGGAAATTAAGAAAATCTTCAGTCAAATTCTTCAAGCACAGATATGAACAAGCACACAACACAGTTATGAGGAAATGAAAGAGTTGAGGAAATAGAACCAGTAAGCTTGGTGAAGACAATGATTTGGTAGACCAGTTCCAACTGCTATGTCAGTTGTGCGTCTGGTTGGAGTGGCTGAGTATTTAAACTCGAGGACACATAGTCCCGGACACAAAGTCCTGAACATGCAGCTCAGGACACCAAGTCCTCACCATATTCTCCTTGAGATAAGGTCACATAGACCTCGCCCAATCACTCGTGGTAAGTCTTCAAGCGACTTCCAAACCTTCACAAACTTGGTCACTCGGCGATCCACAATTCCTCTTGGATGCTCTAGACCATGACGCCTAACTATCTGGAAGAAGCATAGTCTTGAAAGGTAACAAGCGTCGGATCCACGCAGAATCAATCTCTTCAGTGATGCTCAATCACTTGGGGTTTGTAGGTGTTTGGGTTTGGGTTTTTCCTCACTTGATGATTTTCGCTCAAAGTCCTCGGAGGATGGGTTGCTCTCAAATGACAAGTGTCAGTTTCTCTCGGAGCAGCCAACCAGCTAGTGGTTGTAGGGGGGAGCTATTTATAGCCTAGGGAGCAGCCCGACATGATAAGACATAAATGCCCTTCAATGATATGATTGTTAGGTGGATAGATATTTTGGGATAGCTGGCGCATAGCACAGCAACGGTCGGAATTTTGAGTAGCAAAATCCTCAGGGGTATCATGTTCCTCACTGTGTAGGCAATCCACACTAGCGAATTCCTAACTCGTCAGTCAGAACAAATTCCTCAGAGACCAGAAGAACTTCGTTTTTGTCACTGAAGAATATGACTGGACTGTATGAGATTTCTAATGGCTTCATTCGAAGGGATTGGTAGGTGTAGGATTTTGAGTTGAGCATCACATGGAAATTTTTCCTTAGTATTTCCTCGACCCCCTTTAACAGTACGGTGTTTCCTATGACTCAAGAAAGAGAAAATGAAAATAAAAAAACAAAAGTCTTCACGCTTCATGTTCCTCGAATGAATACCAAGTCTTCAAGGTCACACCAATTTCTTCACTTTCAAAGTCTTCAGAAAGTCTTCAGAAATCCAAAGTCTTCAGTCGAAGAACTTCATTTTTAGGGGTTGACTTTCTCTATAAAAATCAAACTCCTCATAGACTTATAGACCTGTGTACACTCAAAAACGCATTAGTCCCTTAACCTATAAGTCTTCAATACAACAAAATCACTAAGGGGCACTAGATGCACTTACAATCTCCCCCTTTTTGGTGATTGATGACAATATAGGTTAAGTTTTCAACAGGGATAACCATATAAAGTGTAAATACTGATATTGAGGAATTTGATTGCAAGATATGGAAGAACTCCCCCTGAATATGTGCATGGTGAGGTATTTGCTTTTGAAGCATTGCACACTTGAAGAGTAGAATCATGGAGATCTCCCCCTATATCTTGTAATTCATACACACATTTGACATATCACAGTGAAGAATTTGAAATGCATGATGAAATATGGTGACTGATGTAATTCAGCATGCGTGCATTAGCATATATGAGGAATAAGCATGCAGAAAAACATATCAAAAGTATCAGAGCACCATCGGGTTTAAGTTTACAACTCGATCCAATAAAGTTTCAGAAGAACGAGAGTTGTAACTTAGCAAAAAAACGCCCATATAGAAAGACCCGTTTGAAGACTAACTCAAAATTCACCCCCTTTGTCATCAAATGACCAAAAGGATCGAATATGAGTACTAACGCCCCTGAAGAATATGAAGTTGATGAAGGAGTGCTAGCATTGTTGGGGTCGATTGTCGTAGTAGGGCCTGCCGCAATGTCGTCCAAGTCTTCATTCTCATCAGTGTCGCGCGATGAAGAAAATGAGCTGGCCACCAGAGAAGGAACCTTGACCTTCTTGAATTTCTTCGGTGGAGGTGCAGACCAGTCGAAATCTTCCTTGAGACCCATTTTCTTGAGATCTTCTTCACCATACAGATGTGACAGAATGGCCCAGGTGCGACCGAAGACTTCATGGAGGTAGTAATGGTTTTTCTTCACCGCATTATGTGTAGCAGTCATGTTGTGAAGAAATGAACCAAACTGACACTTAACCCATTTATGATTTCGATCCACCTTCTGGTGAAGACTAAGCAGAAGCTCACGATCAGTCATCACACGAGGAGAAGTGGCTTGAGGAGTAGACTTGGGTGCATTGGCAGAGTCCTGTGTGGCAGAGTCATCATTGGTGGAATAAGAGGCAGCTTTGCGAAACTGACCATCCAATGGATGAATGCCTTCATCTATAACAGCCGGTGCCTTGCCCTTTTCATCAACTGACGAATAGGTCTGCTTGAGGAGTTCAATCGGGGGCAAGTAGCTGAATTGATTCTGAAAATCAGCATTGTAGTTGAGTGAAGACCTTGTCCTGAGGAATCTCATAATCCAAGGTGCATAAGGCTTCAGCTCAAACGGAGACAATGCAACATTTGCCAGAGTCCTCATGAAGAAATCGTGATAATTGACAAGAATGCCATGAACGATGTTGAATACCAGATTCTTCATGATGCCAACAATTTCCTCATCAGATGAGTCGTGGCCTTTGATAGGACTCATTGTCCTCGTAAGAATACGATAGACAGCTCTGGGCACAAAGTAATTCCTTCATGAGGAATTTGGTTCATGGGGCCTGACCTGGCTTCAAAGGTTTCATCAGGACATGCATGTAGTGATTTGTAAGCTCAGGTTCACTGTAGATGCAACGAGCTTCTTCAAGGGGAGGACTGAGTGGTAAGGCATGAAGCAATTTAGTAGCTGGTGCTGTGTAGTGAGTGTTCTCAGACATCTAGTCCAGCACCCATGAATTCACATCTTCAGAATCTCCTGCGATGTGCAGCGTCACATAAAATTGAAGAATCAGTTCTTCATTCCAATCGCAGATGTCAGAGGAAAAATTTAACAGTCCAGCGTCATGAAGAACAATGAGGACTGGCATGAAGCACGGCAGAGATTCCATATCCTCGTGTGGAATGTGCTCATGGTAGAAGATTTTCTCTTTGTTGAACAGCACTGAGGAATAGAAATTTGCTTGACTAGCAGTCCAGAAACGCCTCTTCCTTATGCGAGCAGAATCATATGGGTTGTAGTCTTCTAAGAATACGTGCTCGCTGAAGAAATCATTAGCCTTGAACTTTTGCTTGCGTGAGAATGGATCCTTTGGCTTGGGTAGAGGAGTGTCAGTGAGTTGCATCACGACCTCAGGAATCGCAATCTCAGGTTCTTCAGGCTGAGGAATTTCTGGTTCCTCTTCAGTGGCAGTCTGCATCTTCAGATGTTCAGCAGCTGCAGTTTCTTCAGCACTAGTGGCTGGAATTTCCTCATGTACAGATGACGTGGGGTGACTTTCTTCAGAGCCCATTTGAACAGTTTGTGCAGGGGACTAAGGTATCTGCTGCAACGGTGTGAACATTGGAGAGTTTGGATGTTGACTTTCCCAGAATTCATCACTCATCACTGGTGTGGAGCACCCAACGTCCACATCTTCATCTTCCATTTCTTTAATGTCAGCCTCTTCAGCTGTGAACTGAGGCATATGCGAGGAGATAACAGGTGTTGAAGGGATCGTATCCACTTCAATTTATTCATCAATCTGCCCTGACGAGGCACCAGAATGATTTTCTTCATCAGATCCGCCAGGGATCTCATATTCTTCATCGAAAGGAACAAGATCCTTTGATGGAATGGTAGAGAGAGGAACAACATCAATGGGATTTTCAAACGAGCTGGTCAAAGGCTTCATCTTCTTCGGAGCTGAAGAATCTGAAGTAGCTGATGCTTTCCTTTTCTTCACTGTTGCACGCTCTGCAGCCTTGGTCTTCTTCACATCTGATGCAGATGGAAGGATTGGAGTTGGTGTTGGCACAGGAGGAGCAGAGGAATCTGGTTGATTTTCTTCAGGCACAACTGATGAAGTTGCCCTGATTTCTTCAGTTTTTCAGGCGCACTACTAGTGGATGCCCTGGCAATTTCTTCAGCGGCTGGAATGCAGTCATCAGCCCTAGAACTCACATTTTCTTCAACAGCCTGATTTTCATCAGCGGTGCTGGCATGTTCTTCAGTCGGCTGAGCAGATGCTTCCGCCTGAGGAATTTCCTGTTGCGTTGGGGCAGCAACATTGGAAGTGAAGTTATCAGCAAGTCTTACAAAATGAACCTTGGATCCAAGTCAATCAGCGCGCTATGCGTCAAATTCATCACTGAGTTTCTTGATCTTAGTTTGAATAGTGAAAAGTTCTTCAATTGTCATAGAGACAACGTTTTTCTTTAGATATCGCTCCTTCTTGTACTGCGCTTTCTTGATCTGCCTGGCCTTCTCAAATTTCCATTTTTCTTCTTGAATGAAGTGGGTCAGCATGTGACTTTGGCCAGGAGTCAGCTTGAAATCAGGCATGGGAGTGTTGGGGTCCTTGTGCCAAACATCAATGTATTTGAGGATCAACTTGGGATCCAAAAGCAGTGGCACATTTGTTCCCTTGGCTCTAGCGGCCCTGACTTGCCCATCTCTGATGATTTCAGCAAGTTCATCATCATCAGCTTCATCTTCTTCAGACGACACTTGGAAGGCGACTTGCTTCTTCTGAGGACTAGGGCGAGGACCTCGTCCAGCATTGGCCTTTGTCTTCAGTAGATAGGGTCCCATTGAGGAATTTGGTGCAGCTGAGGAACTAGCTGAAGCTCCTGAGGCAATTGAGACACCTGTGGTCCTTTGACACGTGGCGAGATGCATAGGTGCAGAGGACTTTGTCGGAGCGGCCGAAGACTTTGGCGGAGGAGATGAGGACTTTTGAGGAGCAGGAGAAGCATGAGGAATTGGCATGAGGGCTTTGAGGATTCTGGCCGTGAGGGCATTCCTGAGGAACTTGGCCTTGAGGGCACTATTGGTGAAGCACTTGGCTTGCACGCAGGCTTCTTTGACATAGCCTTCTTCGGCTTGACAGCAGAGGCCTCAGCAGACGCAGCAGTAGCAGCAGAGTCTTCATTGAATTTCCTCACTGCTTCTCTGGCTTGCTTAGCCAACTTGGCTTGGCGCTTGGCCCATTCATCAGGATAGTCCTCACCGCGCTTGAGGCTGGTGGGATCTGCTTCTTGGCCAGGTGCCAATGGAGGTCTTGGGCATGGAGGATTGAGTGCGAATTTCTTCATGTACTTGGGAGTAACATACCTATACTCCCTCCACTCTCTTGCCCAAATCCTTTCTATTCTTTGTATGCGCAGCTTGCGCTGATTTTTGTCCTCTTTCCCAAACTTGGCCTCATCAGGAGTGCAGTACTCCTTGTATATGTCATCAGAGATTTCAAACGCTGTGTTGACCTCAGCCCTCTTTCCTCCTTTCTGTGGCTTCTTACCGTCAGCCATTTTCTTCAGTTAAGGAATTTGAACAATTGAATTCTCTGAAGAAGTATGCAACTTTTCTTTGAGGAACACTGCAAATGAGTTAAGTTGATCAGAACCTAGTGATTCAGCAGCTAACATGAGTACCTATGAACACAGTATAGTTGCGAGGAATTTGGAGAGGTCATATGCGTTCTCAGAAGGTTTTGTAAAAAGAACAAGTTTGAGGAATTTGACCAGATGAGTCTTGAAGAATTTCACTAAGCGTTCTTTGTCTTAGGTTCCAGAGATGTGTAGATCAAAAATCCACACATTTGAGGAATCTTGAAGAAAAACATAGCTTAGAGAAACGAATCAAGAACGGATGATATGAGAGGTGTTTTAGTGTGTGAAGATATGAAGAAAAACACCTTTGAAGATTTTGTGGATAATCATTCGAATCAATGAGGGCAGTAAAAGTAACTTTTAATTACCTTGGATGAAGAACATGACGAACAGTGAGGTGGAGAGGTGAAGTTCGTATGTGTAGATCTTCCACACCCTAACTCGGCGGAGGAAGACGGCTACGGCAGCGGCGGAATGAAGATTTCCGCGGCCGGCGCGAGTACGGCGGCGACGAGGTCGAGGCAGTGAAGCTCTTCCTCACCGATGACGATGAAGTAGCGGCGGCGCTAGGGTTTGAGAAGCTCGAGCTGGAGAGAGGTCGAGCGGAGTAAAAGAAGTGAGGAAGGGAAAGAGGGGTATTTATAGCCACGGTGAAAAAACTGTTCGCCCAAAGAAATTGGACGAACGTGCCCCTGACCCTTCTCATTTGCTTGACATGTGTCACCCACGTACTGAGAGGTGGAGATCGTGTGCAATCGTGGGTGAAAGGATAAGTGTATCGTGGGATGCGGAACGGTTTGAGCGGCAAAGCCGAAAATTTAGATAAGATAGGTTTTAAAGTTTCGTTTGCAATTTCTTCAGCTGACAAGGACACAGTGAAGATTTTGAACGAGTTTCAAATAGAACACACATGAAGAATTTGTGAATAGATTGGGTTGAGTATAGCATAGAGGGGGAAAGGGTCCGATCACACTTAGCAGAAAAACCAACTTGAAGAATTAGCAATAAGTGAATGTTGTAGAGGACATAAACTCATATATATATAGCCAATGAAGAAAAATGACGGAAACAATGAAGACAATGCAAAGTTGAAGAATATGAACAACTAAGGAAATTCAACTTTTGGTGGTGGCGTGACCCACCGTATAAGAATGATGATTTCAGACACCGCATACAATTATCGTAGGGTTCTGATAATCAATTCTTCGTTAATTTCTTCACACTTAGAGTGTTATTCTTCATTGATTGAAGAAAAACGTTTCTTCATGTGTTGCACATCTAAGTCATCAATTTTGCATAAGTGTTAGGATGAGTGTCCTTTTCAAAGAACATTCGAAGATTCTAGGATATTTAGCTCACACCGCAACTTGCTAAATCTCTTCTCATCCAAGGGCTTTGTGAAGATATCGGCTAGCTATTCTTCAGTCTTCACATGCTCAATAGAAATGTCGCCCTTCAACACATGATCATGAAGAAAATGATGATGAATCTGAATGTGCTTAGTCTTCGAGTGCTGAACTGGGTTGTGAGCAATCTTGATGGCACTCTCATTGTCACAGAAGAGAGGCACATTCTTCATGTTGACGCCGTAGTCCATGAGAGTTTGCTTCATCCATAGCAATTGAGCACAGCAAGAACCAGCGGCAATGTACTAAGCTTCAGCAGTAGATAGTGATACGCAGTTCTGTTTCTTCGAGGACCAACAGACCAAAGATCGTCCGAGGAAATGACATGTACTAGATGTTGACTTGCGGTCCACACGATCACCAGCATAGTCAGAGTCAGAATATCCAATGAGATCAAAAGTCGAGCCCTTGGGGTACCATAATCCAACTGTTGGTGTGTGAGCTAGATATGGAAGAATATGCTTCACAGCCTTATGGTGTGATTCCTTCGCTGTAGCTTGAAATCAGGCACACAAGCAAACACTAAGCACTATATCTGGCCTAGATGCACATAAGTACAATAAAGAGCCAATCGTGGAGCGGTATACCTTATGATCGAAGTCGATACCATTTTCATCAGTGCACAGATGGCCATTTGTGGGCATAGGAATTTTGACACCTTTGCAATCTTGCATGCCGAATTTCCTCAGTACATCCTTGAGGTATTTCTCCTGAGATATGAATATGCCATTGCGTTGTTGACGAATTTGAAGACCTAAGAAGAATTTCAACTCTCCCATCATAGACATTTGATATTTTTCGCTCATCATATAGGAAAATTCATCACTAGAACGTTGGTCAGTACAGCCAAAGATAATATCATCAACATATATTTGGCACACAAACAATTCACCATCATAAGATTTAGTGAAAAGAGTAGGGTCGAGTGAACTGGGTTTGAAGCCTTTCTTCATGAAGAATTCCTTCAAGGTATCATACCACACCCGTGGGGCCTGCTTGAGGCCATAGAGGGTCTTGTTGAGTCTGAAGACTTTGTCAGGATTCTTTGGATCTTCAAAACCTGGGGGTTGAGCAACATATACTTCTTCCTCAAGCTTACCATTGAGGAATGCACTTTTCACATCCATTTGATATAAAGTTATATCATGATGGTTAGCATAAGCAAGTAATATGCGAATAGCCTCAAGTCTAGCAACATGTGCAAAAGTTTCATCAAAATCAATTCCTTCAACCTGTGTGTAGCCTTGAGCTACGAGCCGTGCCTTATTCCTCACCATAAGGCCATTTTCATCTTGCTTGTTGCGGTAGATCCACTTTGTGCCAATGATATTGTGCTTGCGAGGATCTGAACGTTTGACCAGTTCCCAGACATTGTTGAGCTCGAACTGATGTAATTCTTTATCAAGCATAAAACCTTGTAGGTAGGTGTTGGTTCGTCTATCACAGTAGGTAGGTGCTCTCTTTGCAAGCCATTAGTTTCATCGAACCGCACATCTATAGTTTCAACAACCTTGTGAAGAACGTTGTTGAAGACTCTGTAAGTGTGCGAGTCCTTTCCGTAACCAAGCATAAAACCTTCATGTGCTTTCGGTGCAAATTTTGAGTTTTGATGAGGATCTCTAATCCAACATTTAGCACCGAAGAGTTTGAAATAACTTACATTGGGTTTCTTATCAGTGAGGAGTTCATAGGCAGTCTTCTTGAAGAATTTGTGAAGATATACTCTGTTGATGATGTGGCATGCAGTATCAATTGCCTCAATCCAGAACCGATGAGGCGTGTTGTATTCATCAAGCATAGTGCGAGCCATCTCAGCAAGAGTCCTGTTCTTGCGCTCCACGACGCCGTTCTGCTGAGGAGTATAAGGAGCATATAACTCATGAGTAATACCAAGTTCATCAAGATAGTCATCTAGACCAGAATTCTTGAACTCAGTTCCATTGTCACTTCTGATGTGCTTGATCTTCACACTAAAGTTGGTTGAAGCCCTCGAGGAAAATCGTTTGAAGACTTCCTGCACTTCATGTTTGTAAGTAACAATGTGTACCCATGTGTATCAAGAGTAATCATCAACAATAACAAAGCCATATTGAGATGCATCATTTGAAATAGGAGAATAATGATTAGGACCAAAGAGATCCATGTGAAGCAATTCAAATGGACGAGTAGTGGTCATGATAGACTTCGCTGGATGCTTAGCCTTTGTCATTCTCCCAGCTTCACAGGCTCCGCATAGGTGATCCTTGAGGAATTTAACATTCTCGATGTTGATGACATGCTTCTTCTTCGCAAGCGTGTGCAAATTCCTCATGCCTGCATGACCAAGTCGTCGATGCCAGAGCCAGCCTTCTGAAGCTTTTGCAAGTAGGCACACGGCTGGTTGTGGTCCTGCAGAGAAATCAACAATATACAGGTCTCCTCTCCTAAAGCCTTCGAAGACTTTGGAATTTTCAGCTTCCATAACCACAACACAACGGTACTTGCCAAAGACAACAACCATATCGAGATCGCAAAGCATTGAGACAGACATGAGGTTGTATCCTAGGGACTCGATAAGCATGACTTTGTCCATGTGTCGATCCTTTGTGATCGCAACCTTACCTAGACCCAATACCTGACTTTTGCCTTTGTTGGCAAAGATGATATGCTTCAGATGCGACGGAGATAATGGAGCATCTCAATATATTCTTGTCACCAGTCATGTGATTTGTACATCCACTATCGAGGACCCACTCAGTGGCTTTGGGTTGATCATCCTGCAGATGAATTCGTGCAACTTACAAACTCATATACTTCATCAGTGAAGAATATGACATCAATTCATCAGATCAATTTCATCAAGCAAAAGAACAGATAAAGCAGTAGGCGGACGTGAGAAATGAAAGTTCATTTCTTCATGATTAGCCTGTGTCCTTTCAGGCATGCTCAGGTCTCCAGCAAATTCTTCAGACGATTACGTATGTCTGGAGACCTGACCCTGCAGAAGAGATTAGTTCTTTTTCTTCACCACCCACATCTGAAGGGGTGGCAAAGAGTTCATCATTCTGCGAGCTCCATACGAGAAGGATGGCATAGAAGCCAGTCCATTTCCTTACACATAAGAGGGGTTAGAGTAAGCATAAGATTAAGCAGAGAAATTCTTCGAGGACTTATGAACATAATGATTTGAAGAATAATGCAATATCCATAATCCTTAGATCTTCCCTGTGAAACAGACGGGTTAGCACGATGATGTTCATATGAGGACTTTGATCCTTTTGAGGAATATGATCCATGTGAGGAGTGTGGTCCGTATGAGGACTTGGATCCATATGAAGAATTTGGTCCATATGAAGAATTTGATCTAGGGTTCCTATTCTTCACAGGTGGCCTCATGATGACATTCACCTGAAGATTTTCAAGGCATCTTTTGGGAACCCAGATTTTCTTCATAGGGGGACCGTTCCTGCAGTTAGTGCCAACATATCTAGCAAATACTTCACCATTCTGATTTTTGAACAGTTTATAGTTGGAGTCAAATGACTCATCATCAGAAAAAGGAGATTCACATGCAAATCCAGATAAATTAGATGGATCAACTGGAGGTCCCTTTGCAGCAACCCATGTAGTTTTGGGGTACTGCTCAGGCTTCCAATATGTGCCATCAGCATTGAGTTTCCTCTCAAAGGCAACACTCTCTTTCCTAGGGTTCCTGTTGAGGATCTGCTTTTTAAGCACAACACAAAGAGTCGGATACCCTTTGAGGCTTTTGTACATGCCTGTCATGTACAATTCCTTTAGCCATGCATCGTCAGTGATACTAGCAATGTCCTTAGATGAGGAATTAGTGATAGCAGAGGCATGTGAAGAATTTGAAACATTGGCAGCATTTGAACATTCAGGTGAAGAATTAGCAGATTCACGTTCAATGCATTTCAAACAAGGAGGAACAAATTCTTCCTGAAAAGCGTTGATTTGTTGAGCAAGTAATGAATCGCACTCCTTCTGAAGATCTTCATAACTCACTCTTAGCTTCTCAAGGTCTTGCTTTCTTTGAAGAAATTCATAAGAAAGCTTCTCATGATCGGATAAGAGAGTGTTATGATGACCTTGAAGATTGTCAAACCTAGTCTGAAGTCTCTGAAGATTTTCAGTCAAGGCTTTAGTGCGATCCATTTCTTCACCCAACATATCATCACTTTTGTCTAGCATGTTTTGAACCTTTTCAAAAGCTCTTTGTTGTTTTACAGCAATCTTAGCAAGTTTAGAATAGCTGGGCTTAAGGTTTTCATCAGATTCATTCCCACTTGATTCAGAGGAGGTATATTTGAGTACCTTGGCACCCTTTGCCATGAAGAAATAGGTGGGAGCGTAGTCATCATCGCCTTCATCAGCCTTGTTGGTGAGGTCATTTTCTTCGGTGTTGAAGATAGACTTGCTGACGAATGCAGTAGCGAGAGCTAGGCTCACCACTCCGGATTCGGACTCCTCAGATGTCTCCTCTTCCACATTTTCTTCAGATTCAGCCTCAGAGTCCATTTCCTTGCCAATGAATGCCCTAGCCTTCTTGGAGCCGCTCTTCTTGTGATATGAAGGCTTTGAGGATTTTGATGATGAAGATTTTGTGGATTTCTTATTTTTCTTCGCATCATCAGAACTGTAATCCTTGTATTTCTTCTTCTTTGATTCCTTTTCCCACTGAGGACAATCTTGAATGTAATGTCCAGGTTTCTTGCATTTGTGACAAAGCCTCCTCTTGTAGTCACTGGATGAGGAATCATTGCTCCTTGAGGGTCTTCCAAAGCGACCATGTCTTGAGAACTTTTGGAACTTCTTCACGAGCAGTGCTAGCTCATGGCTTAGTTCTTCAGGATCACCAAGGCTGCTACCAGAGTCTTCATCTTCGGGCTCAGATATTGCCTTGGCCTTCAGTGCACGTGATCTTCCATAGCTCGAACCATAGAGATCTCTTTTTTCAGCAAGTTGGAACTCATGAGTATTTAGCCTCTCGAGAATATCAGCGGGATCAAGTGACTTGTAATCAGCACGTTCTTGTATCATCAATGCCAGAGTGTCAAATGAGGAATCAAGCGATCTTAGCAATTTCTTCACCACCTCATGGTCGGTGATGTCAGCGGCACCAAGTGCTTGAAGCTCATTTGAGGTGTTAGTGAGGCGATCGAAGGTTTGTTGAACATTTTCATTGTCGAGTCTTTTGAAGCGGTTGAAGAGATTGCGAAGAACATCAACTCGAGAGTCATGTTGTGTTGAGACTCCTTCATTCACTTTGGACAGTCTATCCCAGATGAGCTTAGCAGTTTCCAAAGCACTCACTCTTCCATACTGTCCTTTGCTCAGATGGCCACATATGATATTCTTCGCTTGAGAATCGAGTTGCTTGAATCTCTTCACATTAGCAGCATTCAGAGAAGGTGTGACTGAGGGAACACCATTTTCCACAACATACTAGAGATCGTTATCAATTACCTCAAGATGCATTCGCATCTTATTCTTCCAGTAGGGGTAGTCCGTCCCATCGAAGGTAGGACACCCAGCAGAGACCTTGATCATAACTGTGGTTGACATAACTAAAACTCCAGGCGGTTAAACCAAAATCACACAGAACAAGGGAGTACCTTGCTCTGATACCAATTGAAAGTGAGTTATATCAACTAGAGGGGGGTGAATAGGCGATTTTTATGAAATTCTTCACTGAGGAATTTTCCGGTGAGGAAATTCCTTGGCGAAGAACTACTAGCAGCGGAATAAGTACTCAAAAGTAAACATAATAGTACACAAGCATAGTCATCATGATGAAATGAAGACAGGCACAGAGTACAGGAAGCGTAAGCACAGGATAACACAGGATGAAGACAAACAGACTGAAGTGATTGAACTGAGGAAATTGAGAAAATCTTCAGTCAAAGTCTTCAAGCACAGATATGAACAAGCACACAACACAGTTATGAGGAAATGAAAGAGTTGAGGAAATAGAACCAATAAGTTTGGTGAAGACAATGATTTGGTAGACCAGCTCCAACTAACATCTCAGTTGTACGTCTGATTGGAGCAGCTGAGTATTTAAACTCAAGGACACACAGTCCCGGACACCCAGTCCTGAACACGCAGCTCAAGACACCAAGTCCTCACCGTATTCTCCTTGAGCTAAGGTCACACAGACCTCGCCCAATCACTCGTGGTAAGTCTTCAGGCGACTTCCAAACCTTCACAAACTTGGTCACTCGGCGATCCACAATTCCTCTTGGATGCTCTAGACCATGACGCCTAACCGTCTGGAAGAAGCACAGTCTTCAAAGGTAACAAGCGTCGGATCCACGCAGGATCAATCTCTTCAGCGATGCTCAATCACTTGGGGTTTATAGGTGTTTGGGTTTGGGTTTTTCCTCACTTGATGATTTTCGCTCAAAGTCCTCGGAGGATGGGTTGCTCTCAAATGACAAGTGTCAGTTTCTCTCGGAGCAACCAACCAGCTAGTGGTTGTAGGGGGCGGCTATTTATAGCCTAGGGAGCAGCCCGACATGATAAGACATAAATGCCCTTCAATGATATGATCGTTAGATGGATAGATATTTTGGGACAGCTAGTGCATAGCACAGCAACTATCGGAATTTTGAGTAGCAAAATCCTTAGGTCTATCATGTTCCTCACTGTGTAGGCAATCCGCACTGGCGAATTCCTAACTCCTCAGTCAGAACAAATTCCTCAGAGACCAGAAGAACTTCGTCTCTGTCACTGAAGAATATGACTGGACTGTATGAGATTTCCAATGGCTTCATTCGAAGGGATTGGTAGGTGTAGGATTTTGAGTTGAGCATCACATGGAAATTTTTCCTTAGTATTTCCTCGACCCCCTTTAACAGTACGGTGTTTCCTATGACTCAAGAAAGAGAAAATGAAACTACAAAAACAAAAGTCTTCACGCTTCATGTTCCTCGAATGAATACCAAGTCTTCAAGGTCACACCAGTTTCTTCACTTTCAAAGTCTTCAGAAATCCAAAGTCTTCAGTCGAAGAACTTCATTTTTAGGGGTCAACTTTCTCTGTAAAAATCAAACTCCTCATAGACTTATAGACCTGTGTACACTCACAAACGCATTAGTCCCTTAACCTATAAGTCTTCAATACACCAAAATCACTAAGGGGCACTAGATGCATTTACACTTTTCGTACAGAAATGAGCTCCACCGTGTACCCGCGCGGGTGTGGTTGGGAAAGAAATGGGAGTACGTGCACCGTGTGTGCACCTCTTCTCTTCATGCATGTCCCCCACCTACGTGGGTGTGTGTAAGAGATACAAACCTAGACAAATGTCTTGTTTGTTTGTGAGTGTTTTTTGTTTGGGGGGAGGTTGATTTTGTGAACGTTTTTGTGGGAATATGTGTCGATGACATCTCAAACAAAATTTTGCATGCAATGTGTGTGAATTGGAGGCCTATGCATATCATATATAAAGGGTTGGGCGATCCACGAGAAGAGAGGGATGGGTCATAGATATCGATAGAGTCGAAGAGAGGACCAAGTGGGTGGGTGTGAGATCGATGAAGAAAGCCATCGAAATTGTGTGTGTGTGTGAAAGTCAAAGATATAGCGCGACTGACCTAGCTACCAAAACTTCAGAGGGCACAGGTCAAGTTTGTGTGTGGCAGGGAGTCAAAGATGTATCGGTGTGTGTGTGTGTGTGGGAGGGGGTGGGGGGAGGGGTAGGCAGATGCCTAACTATAGAGGTAGAACGACTCGTATATGTGTTGAGAAGGAGAGACCTAGGTATGTCTTGAGGAAGATCAGTCAACATCCATACATAACTGAAGGACGAGAAATAGGATGGGACAGAGAGAGAGAGAGAGGAGAGAGAGGGAGGGAGGGAGAGGGGTAGAGTGCTGGATGGGTGATGGAGTTGCTTCTCAAAGATGGTGGGAGAGGCCTACTAGACAAACTGAGGGTGGAACTGCAATATTATCAATAAGAGTGGGGATGTGTTTCTGTGTGTGCCTGTCCGTGATAGATCTGTCAGGACACATCCATGGATGATGAAGGGGAACCATGTGTTTGGTAAGCAAACCTAACTAGATCGGTAGATTAATTGTTGTTTGTCGGAGGAAGGGAGAGACATAATTAATGAGGTGGATCGATCGACGCGTGGGAAAAAACGAGTTATAAGGACCTAGCTAGCTATATGTATAGCGGGAGATCGGTCGGTGTACGTCCATTTGTTATAGGCAAATAAGGCCCGGTGAGATGGATAGACAGAGAGAATGGAGCTAGGAGGTGGTGCGAGAGGCCCAGCTACTAGCTAGATAGGGGGAGGAGTGTGCGGTTGTGAGATCGATGCAAAGAGGGGCGAGAGTTTACACGTGTGTGGGACCGTATGAGAGACACGAGGCAAGGACACATAAAGGAGGAGATTGAAGGTGCGTGTGTATGTTGTAGGAAGACATCGCTGGAGAGGTTTATCGATCGGAGTGTGTCGGAAAGGAGTTTTGGAGACTATGGGAGAACGACCTAAAGAAAAAAATGAATGTGCGCGATGGATAGAATGCTGAGGGAGGGGGAGGGCGAGGAGGGCGTGTGCATGCACGAGAGAAAGTTAGTGGTAGCTACAAAGGTTAGAGGATTGTGTGGGTGTAAGAGACTAACAAAGATCATAATTTGATATGAAAGTGGATTCATATATTTGAATAGGAGACCATAGTGTTTTAAACATATGCATGCATGAATATAGCGGTGATACGCGTGTTGTGGTTTTGCACATGTTATACCATAATGTGATGATGCATGGCATTTTTAACTCATAGCTAAATGTCGAACAATCTAAACCACACTATACATCAAACAATCTCACATCTTATTTGAGTTTGTGATAATGTGTGGCGTTTGCAGCTTACAACTAAATATCGAACAATCTAAACAATACTATATATCGAACATTCTCACATTTTATTTGAATTTGTGGTAATGTGTGGTGTTTGCATCTCACATCTAAATACTTGTAGGCGTAGGGGGTGGGTGTCGGTGTCAAAAACCGACGGATCTCAGGTAGGGGGTCCCGAACTGTGCGTCTAAGGTGATGGTAACAGGAGGCAGGGGACACGATGTTTACCCAGGTTTGGGCCCTCTTGATGGAGGTAATACCCTACGTCCTGCTTGATTGATATTGATGATATGAGTATTACAAGAGCTGATCTACCACGAGATCGTAGAGGCTAAACCCTAGAAGCTAGCCTATGGTATGATTATTGTTGTTGTCCTACGGACTAAACCCTCCGATTTATATAGACACTAGAGGGGGCTAGGGTTACATGCTACCTCTTGAGCTTGCGTTGGATTTCCCCGAAGAGGAAAGGATGATGCAGCAGAGTAGCGTAAGTATTTCCCTCAGTTTTTGAGAACCAAGGTATCAATCCAGTAGGAGGCCACGCTCAAGTCCCTCATACCTGCACAAAATGATAGCTACTCGCAACCAACGCGATTAGGGGTTGTCAATCCCTTCACGGTCACTTACGAGAGTGAGATCTGATAGATATAATATTTTTGGTATTTTTGGTATAGAGATGCAATGTGAAAAGTAAAAGGCAAAGTAAAAAAGCAAAGCAAGATTAAAGTGATGGAGATTGATATGATGAGAATAGACCCGGGGGCCATAGGTTTCACTAGTGGCTTCTCTCAAGAGCATAAGTATTCTATGGTGGGTGAACAAATTACTGTTGAGCAATTGACAGAATTGAGCATAGTTATGAGAATATCTAGGCATGATCATGTATATAGGCATCACGTGTGTGAAAAGTAGACATCTACTACTATTACTCCACTCATCGACCGCTATCCAGCATGCATCTAGAGTATTAAGTTGAAAACAGAGTAACGCTTTAAGCAAGATGACATGATGTAGAGAGATAAATTCATGCAATATGAAATAAACCCCATCTTGTTATCCTCGATGGCAACGATGCAATACGTGCCTTGCTGCCCCTTCTGTCACTGGGAAAGGACACCGCAAGATCGAACCCAAAGCTAAGCACTTCTCCCATGGCAAGAAAAACCAATCTAGTAGGCCAAACCAAACTGATAATTCAAAGAGACTTGCAAAGATAACCAATCATACATAAAAGAATTCAGAGAAGATTCAAATATTATTCATAGAGAGACTTGATCATAAACCCACAATTCATTGGTCTCAACAAACACACCGCAAAAAGAAGAAGATTACATCGAATAGATCTCCACAAGAGAGGGGGAGAACTTTGTATTGAGATCCAAAAAGAGAGAAGAAGCCATCTAGCTAATAACTATGGACCCGAAGGTCTGAGGTAAACTACTCACACTTCATCGGAGAGGCTATGATGATGTACAAGCCCTCCGTGATGACGGCCCTCTCCGGCAGAGCTCTGGAACAGGCCCCAAGATGGGATCTCGTGGATACATAAAGTTGCGGCGGTGGAATTAGGTTTTTGGCTCCGTATCTGTTTGTTTGGGGGTACGTAGGTATATATAGGAGGAAGAAGTATGTCAGTGGAGCTTCGGTGGGCCCACGAGGGTAGGGGCGCGCCCCCCTACCTCGTGCCCACCTCAAAGCTTCCTTGGCGTAGGGTCCAAGTCTCCTGGGTCATATTCGGGAACAAAATCACGTTCCAGAAAGGTTTATTCCGTTTGGACTCCGTTTGATATTCCGTTTCTTCGAAACACTGAAATAGGCAAAAAACAGCAATTCTGGGCTGGGCCTCCGGTTAATAGGTTAGTCCCAAAAATAATATAAAAGTGGAAAATAAAGCCCAATATAGTCCAAAACAGTAGATAATATAGCATGGAGCAATCAAAAATTATAGATACATTGGAGACGTATCAGGCATCCCCAAGCTTAATTCATGCTCGCCCTCGAGTAGGTAAATAATAAAAAGAGAATTTTTGATGCGGAGTGCTACTTGGCATAATTTCAATGAAAATCTTCTTAATTGTGGTACGAATATTCAGATTAGGAAGATTCAAGACAAAAGTTCATATTGACATAGAAAATAATAATACTTCAAGCAAACCAACAAAGCAATTATGTTTTCTTAAAGTAACATGGCCAAAGAAAGTTCATCCCTACAAAATCATATAGTTTAGTCATGCTCCATTTTCGTCGCACAAGAATGCTCTCATCATGCACAACCCCGATGACAAGCCAAGCAATTGTTTCATACCTTAATAATTTCAAACTCATAAACTTTCACGCAATACATGAGCATGAGCCATGGATATAGCACTATGGGTGGAATAGAATATAATGATGGGGGTTATGTGGAGAAGACAAAAAGGAGAAAGTCTCACATCAACGAGGCTAATCAATGGGCTATGGAGATGCCCATCGATTGATGTTAATGCAAGGAGTAGGGATTGCCATGCAACGGATGCACTAGAGCTATAAATGTATGAAAGCTAAACAAAAGAAACTAAGTGGGTGTGCATCCAACTTGCTTGCTCACGAAGACCTAGGGCACTTGAGGAGGCCCATTGTTGGAATATACAAGTCAAGTTCTATAATGAAAATTCCCACTAGTATAAGAAAGTGATAACTCAAGAGACTCTCTATATGAAGAACATGGTGCTACTTTGAAGCACAAGTGTGGAAAAAAAGGATAGTAGCATTGCCCCTTTTTATTTAGTTTCTTTTTTTGGGACTTCTTTTTTTTTCTTTGGCCTTTCTCTCTTTTTTGGGACAATGCTCTATTGAATGATGATCATCACACTTCTATTTATTTACAACTCAATGATTACAACTCGATACTAGAACAAAGTATCACTCTATATGGATGCCTCTGGCAGTGTACCGAGATATGCAATGAATCAAGAGTGATAAGTATGAAAAAATTATGAATGGTGGCTTTTCCACAAATACTATGTCAACTAGATGATCATGCTAAGCAATATGACAATGATGAATGTGTCATGATAAACTGGATGGTGGAAAGTTGCATGACAATATATCTCGGAATGGCTATGGAAATGCCATAATAGGTAGGTATGGTGGCTGTTTTGAGGAAGATATAAGGAGGTTTATGTGTAAAAGAGCGTATCGTATCACGGGGTTTGGATGCACCGGCGAAGTTTGCACCAACTCTCGATGTGAGAAAGGGCAATGCACAGTACCGTAGAGGCTAGCAATGATGGAAGGGTGAGAGTGCGTATAATCCATGGACTCAACATTAGTCATAAAGAACTCATATACTTATTGCAAAAATCTACAAGCCATCAAAAACCAAAGTATTATGTGCATGCTCCTAGGGGGATAGATTGGTAGGAAAAGACCATCGCTCGTCCCTGACCGCCACTCATAAGGAGGACAATCAAATAACACCTCATGTTTCAAATTTGTTGCATAACGTTTACCATACGTGCATGCTACGGAACTTGCAAACTTTAACTCAAGCACTTCTCAAATTCACAATTACTCTACTAGCATGACTTTGATATTACTACCTCCATATCTCAAAAATTATCAAGCATCCAACTTTTCTTAGTATTCAACACACTCAAAAGAAAGTTTCACAAATCTTAAATACCAAGCATGTTATTGTTAAGCAAATTACCATGCTATTAAGACTCTCAAAATAATTTAAGTGAAGCATGAGAGATCAATAGTTTATTTAAAACAAATCCACCACCGTGCTCTAAAATATATAAGTGAAGCACATAGAGCAAAATTATAGCGCTCAAAAGATATAAGTGAAGCACATAGAGCAAAACTACTTAGCTCAAAAAGATATAAGTGAAGCACATAGAGTATTCTATCAAATTCTAATTCATGTATGGCTCTCTCAAAATGTGTGTACAGCAAGGATGGTTGTGGCACACTAAAAATCAAAGACACAAATAATACAAGACGCTCCAAGCAAAACACATATCATGTTGGTGAATAAAAATATAGCTCCAAGTAAATTACCGATGGAAGTGGACGAAAGAGGGGATGCCTTCCGGGGCATCTCCAAGCTTTGACTTTTGGTGTCCTTGGATTATCTTGGGGGTGCCATGGGCATCCCCAAGATTAGGCTCTTGCCACTCCTTGTTCCATAATCCATCACAAGAATTCACCCAAAACTTGAAAACTTCACAACACAAAACTCAATAGAAATCTCGTGAGCTCTGTTAGAGAAAGAAAACAAAAAAACCACTTCAAGGTACTGTAATGAACTCATTCTTTATTTATATTGGTGTTAAACCTACTGTATTCCAACTTCTCTATGGATTATAAACTATTTTACTAGCCATAGATTCATCAAAATAAGCAAACAACACACGAAAAACAGAATCTGTCAAAAACAGAACAGTCTGTAGTAATCTGTAGCTAGCACAAGATCTGGAACCCCAAAAATTCTTAAATAAATTTCTGGACGTGAGGAATTTACCTATTAATCATCTTCAAAAGGAATTAACTAAATAAAACTTTCCAAATAAAAATGACAGCAGTTCTCGTGAGCGCTAAAGTTTCTGTTTTTTACAGCAAGTTCAACAAGACTTTCCCCAAGTCTTCCCAACGGTTCTACTTGGCACAAACACTAATTAAACACAAAAAACACAACCAAAAAAGAGGCTAAATAATTTATTTATTAAATAACAGCAAGGGTAAATATTGGGTTGACTCCCAACAAGCGCTTTTCTTTAAAGCCTTATAGCTAGGCATAATATTACAATGATGCTCACATGAAAGACAGGAATTGAAGCCCAAAGAGAGCATCATAAAACACGTGAAAACCACATTTAAGTCTAGCATACTTCCTATGCATAGGCATCTTATAGGCAAACATATTATCAAGGCAAGCAAAAACTAGCATATGCAAGGAAGCGGAAAGAAACAATAGCAATCTCAACATAACGAGAGGTAATTTAGTAACATGAAAATTTCTACCAACATATTTTCCTCTCTCATAATAATTATATGTAGGATCATAAGAAAATTCAACAAAATAGCTATCACATAAAATATTTTCAACACGATCCACATGCATGCAAAGTTGACACTCTTCCAAAATAGTGGGATTAACGTTAACTAAAGTCATGACCTTTCCAAACCCACTTTCAATATTATTGCAAACATTATAATCAATCTCATATTCATCATGGGGTTTAAATAAATTTTCAAGATCAAAAGAAGAATCACCCCAATCATGATCATTGCAACAAGTAGAGGACATAGGAAAACTAGCATCCCCAAGCTTAGGGTTTTGCATATTATTAGCACAATTGACATTAATAGAATTTATAATAGAATCATTGCAATCATGCTTTCTATTCAAAGATTTATCGTGAATCGCTTCATGAGGTAATTCATCACAGTTTTTGGATTCACGAATTTCAAGCAAAACTTCATAAAGATAATCTAGTGCACAGAACCAACTAGCAATTAGTTTATCATAATTGGACCTCTTAAAAAGATTAGCAAGTGGATGAGGATCCATAGATCTTAGGTTCTCTGTTTAGTAATAAATAAACAACTATTCTAACCATACGAGCAAACAAGAAGCAAGCGGGAAAAAGAGGCAAATAGAGAAAGAGAAGGAGAAGGAGATTGAGAAAGAGAGGGCGAATAAAACGGCGAGGGTGAAGTGGGGGAGAGGAAAACGAGAGGCAAATGGCAACTAATGTAATGAGAGAGATATGGATTGTGATGGGTACTTGGTATGTTGACTTTTTGCGTAGACTCCCTGGCAACGGCGCCAGAAATTCTTCTTGCTACCTCTTGAGCTTGCGTTGGATTTCCCCGAAGAGGAAAGGATGATGCAGCAGAGTAGCATAAGTATTTCCCTCAGTTTTTGAGAACCAAGGTATCAATCCAGTAGGAGGCCACTCCCAAGTCGCTCGTACCTGCACAAAACGATAGCTACTCGCAACCAACGCGATTAGGGGTTGTCAATCCCTTCACGGTCACTTATGAGAGTGAGATCTGAAAAGTAAAAGGCAAAGTAAAAAAGAAAAGAAAGATTAAAGTGATGGAGATTGATATGATGAGAAAAGACCCGGGGGCTATAGGTTTCACTAGTGGCTTCTCTCAAGAGCATAAGTATTCTACGGTGGGTGAACAAATTACTGTTGAGCAATTGACAGAATTGAGCATAGTTATGAGAATATCTAGGCATGATCATGTATATAGGCATCACGTCCGTGACAAGTAGACCGAAACGATTCTGCATCTACTACTATTACTCCACTCATCGACCGCTATCCAGCATGCATCTAGAGTATTAAGTTAAAAATAGAGTAACGCTTTAAGAAAGATGACATGATGTAGAGAGATAAATTCATGCAATATGAAATAAACCCCATCTTGTTATCCTCGATGGCAACGATGCAATACGTGCCTTGCTGCCCCTTCTGTCACTGGGAAAGGACACCGCAAGATCGAACCCAAAGCTAAGCACTTCTCCCATGGCAAGAAAAACCAATCTAGTAGGCCAAACCAAACTGATAATTCGAAGAGACTTACAAAGATAACCAATCATTCATAAAAGAATTCAGAGAAGATTCAAATATTATTCATAGATAGACTTGATCATAAACCCACAATTCATCGGTCTCAACAAACACACCGCAAAAAAGAAGAAGATTACATCGAATAGATCTCCACAAGAGAGGGCGAGAACTTTGTATTGAGATCCAAAAAGAGAGAAGAAGCCATCTAGCTAATAACTATGGACCCGAAGGTCTGAGGTAAACTACTCACACTTCATCGGAGAGGCTATGATGATGTAGAAGCCCTCCGTGATGACGGCCCTCTCCGACGGAGCTCCGGAACAGGCCCCAAGATGGGATCTCATGGATACAGAAAGTTGCGGCGGTGGAATTAGGTTTTTGGCTCCGTATCTGTTCGTTTGGGGGTATATAGGTGTAATGGCCTGGCTTATTAGGGATGATAGACTACTCATATCAATAAGGAATTCCTTCTTTTCCGGGAGCCCATTTGGACAGAACTCCAAAGTTAAGCGTGCTCAGCTTGGAGTAGTGTCAGGATGGGTGACCGACCGGGAAGTTGCTCCCGGGTGCGCATGAGTGAGGACAAAGTGCGCAGAAAAGACTAGTATTGATCTGTGAGGCCTGTCTAGATCCCGCCAGGAGTAACGACCACCGGCGGGTGTGCATTTAGGGTGTTACATGTTGTTATCAGAGCCAACCCTCGCGGTTACACGGATGGTTGCGGAGAGGTGCGTGGTCATGTTGTTCATGACGTTTGTGACCCGTCGTGGCACACGACATGACACATGTACTAGACTGGAAGCACAGACGTATGTGCCAAGAGGGAACGTTCCTGTGGCCCGACGAGGACGTCGGTTCCTCTGAGTGGGGGTGTATCTAATGGCCTGGCTTATTAGGGATGATAGACTATTCATATCAATAAGGAATTCCTTCTTTTCAGGGAGCCCATTTGGACAGAACTCAAAAGTTAAGCGTGCTCAGCTTGGAGTAGTGTCAGGATGGGTGACCGACCGGGAATTTGCTCCCGAGTGCGCATGAGTGAGGACAAAGTGCACAGAAAAGACTAGTATTGATCTGTGAGGCCAGTCTAGATCCCGCCAGGAGTAATGACCACCGGCGGGTGTGTCCGGGGCGTTACAATAGGTATATATAGGAGGAAGAAGTACGTCGGTGGAGCTTCGGTGGGCCCACGAGGGTGGGGCGCGCCTGGGGGTATAGGGTGCGCCCCCCTACCTCATGCCCACCTCGAAGCTTCCTTGGCGTAGGGTCCAAGTCTCCTGGGTCATATTCAGGAAGAAAATCACGTTCCAGAAAGGTTTATTCCGTTTGGACTCCGTTTGATATTCCGTTTCTTCGAAACACTGAAATAGGCAAAAAAACAGCAATTCTGGGTTGGGCCTTCGGTTAATAGGTTAGTCCCAAAAATAATATAAAACTGGAAAATAAAGCCCAATATAGTCCAAAACAGTAGATAATATAGCATAGAGCAATCAAAAATTATAGATAGGTTGGAGACGTATCAATACACAGAGTCGGTTACAAGGGAGGAGATCTACATATCCGTATTGCCAAGCTTGCCTTCCACGCCAAGAAGAGTCCCATCCGGCACGGGACGAAGTCTTCAATCTTGTATCTTCATAGTCCAACAGTCCGGCCAAAGGATATAGTCCAGCTGTCCAGAGACCCCCTAATCCAGGACTCCCTCAGTAGCCCCCGAACCAAGCTTCAATGAAGATGAGTCCAGTGCGCAAATTGTCTTCGACATTGCAAGGAGGGTTCTTTTCCAAATTCTGAATACCTTCTAAGTAGTGTCCGGCTCCCCATAAATATTTGTGCTTCTGGGCTTCTACACCCAATAAGGGCTATCCTCCACGTGTCGAGCGAATGCGAAGAGCCAGGGCATTTTTACACTTGCCACCCTAGCCATGTAAGTAAACTGTCTATTTAAAGAGACGGGGATTCTTAGATCCAGACCACACCATCCCCCACAACAAGTATCCATCGGAGCACGCTCGGGAAAATCCATTCCAACATGGCCGGCCCGCGCCGCTCCTCCTCTCGCTCCCGTAGCCCTAAGCCCGGCGACTGGGAGAAGTGTTCCATCCCGCACAACCAATTAGTAGAGTTACAGACCCAGGGATTTCTCCTTCCAGCGTGTATGGTCCCTGTTCGAGCCGGGCTCGCCACCTATAATGGCGGGGAGCAAGCGGAGTGCTTCCCCAATCCCTCCAAGGGGGAGCGGGTATGCCTTGTCCCTTATTTGCTAAGGGGACTTGGATTTCCAATCCATCCGTTCCTCCATGGGCTCCTGGAGTTTTACGGCCTCCAGTTGCATAATCTCACCCCCGCTTCCATATTACACATCGTCGGTTATGTCGCCCTTTGTGAGCTGTTTCTGGGTTGCGAAGCTCATTTCGAGCTATGGAAGAGGCTATTCTGCCTTGTTCCCCGTTCACAGAAGGGGTCCATATATCAAGTGGGCGGAGCCGAAATATGGTGCATCGCCAAGACCGGATACCTGTCCGGTACCCCGAAGAAGATGTCCGAAGACTGGCCTTCGGAGTGGTTTTACATGGAGGACGTCCCCCTTCCGGATCCTATTCGGATGGGTCTTCCTGAGTTCGACAATGCTCCTTTGAAGAAATGCCGAAGCTGGCGCCCACGGAGCCCTCAGGAGGAAGATAACGGAGAAGTCCTTTACCTGATGGGCCGGATAAAAGTGTTGGCTCAATCAGGACTGACAATAATCGAGGTTATGTCAGTATGTATAATGCGGGGGGTGCAGCCACTTCAATATCGAGGGCACCCCATGTGGCACTTTAACAGGGAAGATGATGCCACCTGCTGCGGGCGTAAGGGACCGGACTCAGTTGCTGCCTTAGCAAAAATTCTGTCCGATTTATACAAGGGAGAGGAAGATGAGTTCATCCGTATTAGACCACGGCATGGATTCTCCATGTACAACCCCCCAAGCTGGGTGAGCTGTCACTTTTTACTCCCAACATTTCCGCATTCTTCGTCATAAATACTCACCTTGCCGTTTCATGGTAGGAGCTGCGAAAAGCTGCAAGGGAGATCAACAGCCCACCTCCACAACCGGAGGACCCTGACCGGGCCCTCGATCCCGGACTCGAAGAGGATCCGGACATATTTGTGGAGCTGATCGACAGGACATTCTATCAATTGAGCGGCGATGATGCCCTGGTGGCCATCGTAGCCGACTATCCTGGGCTACTCCCTGCATCGCATGTAAGAAAAACCTGAGTTCCAACTTCCGAGAAGGATCCCCTTTTATGCACTTCACCTACCGTACACATATGGTGTTTTACAGGGAAGGCCCTGGGGACGCCATGCCACACCCGCAGTGACTCGCCAACAAGGGGCACCGGAGCCGGGTAGGCTAAAAAGGAAGGCGGTCAGGAATGAGACGCCGGCGCAGAGGTATGATACAGAACCTCGCTCCGTAGTTGTCATCTTGCTTAAAATACAATGACGCCCATGTTTCCTAGTAGGAAAAATGCTCGCCGGACTATATCCGGAGAGGTTGCCGATCACGCCTCCACCAGTCGGGCTCTAGGGCCGGACATAGAGGTGGAGGCTAACACGGGGAGAACGTCAGATGCTCCTCCTATAGAGGATGCAGATGGACTATCTGCTACAAATACCGAAGTGGAGAGCACCATGAATCACAGGCATCGCCGGGCCGTACTCTGTGACGCTTGTTTCTCCCAAGAGGCGTTCGACGCCTTCAACTCAGGAGACGCGTACATCCGTGCCACTCAAAACGGTCTTGCCAGAGCCACGGACCAGTATGTAAAGGATATACGGGTAAGAAAATCTGACGATTATATATATATATATCAGTAGCCCCCGAGACTTGAAACAGTTGACACAACGGATTTAAGGATCATTAATTGTGCAGGTTCTTATAGAGAAGAATACCCAATTGTCTCAAGAGCTAGAAGAGTGCAAAGCCTAGCTACGGACCACGGTTGCCACGTTGAAGGAGTCTGAGAAGGCCCCCTCTGGTAACGCGTGTTTCCATTGCATAGAATGACATGTACCAGATGGTATACGGCAGGCATGCAAATCTAACAATAGATGCTGCAGATGACTCCGGAGTGAATCCGAAGGCCGTGCCGGAGAATGCGCAACATGTTAATCGACAGCTAAATGCTGGCGAGCACGTGTTTACGCGGGTCAGGTAGGAGAACAATAATCTCCAGGACGCCAATATACGGCTGGGCGTGGAACTGAAAGATGTCCGAGCCCAGCTTGCAGACTCCGTGAAGGCGAATAAGTGGCTTCGACGCGGCATTTTCAGTAAGTGCTTGAACGAACTTTTGAAAGAGTTCGGCGAAGAAGCCGGCTAACAGAGTTATGTCTGCAGGTATGCTGATGGGTCGCCCCGCGGAGGAGATGCCCGGGTCTGCGGGTGATCTTCTACCAGAGCTCTCACAACTGCACGAACAAGTTCGGTAGGTGATGCAGGGTATTGCCCGAGCCTTGTGGCCATCCGCCTCCCCGCCAGGAGGTATGGGGGAGCTTATAGAGAAGCTCAAGGGAGCGCGGTGGCGCTTTCGATTATGGAAGATATCAGCCTGCCGACAAGGTGCAAGGGAAGCCTGGGCCATGGTGAAGACGTGATATACCAAAGCTGACCCAAACCACATGGCCGAGGTCGAACCTGTGGGGCCTGATGGGAAAGAGATCCCCGTCAGTTTGGTGTATGACCAAGTAGAATTAGCCGCAAAGTATTCCCAACAGGACTGTAGGGTAGACAGCCTGTTGGATGGTATAGAAGAAGAATTTAGTCAGTCTTAGTGACTATGTACTTTAAGTGACATATAATGTCTCTAGCCGGATTGTAAATCATTTGTCATGGCAGACCTTTTCGCTTCAACCTATGGGCCCGATAGTCCGGAGTGTATCCGAATACCGCTTGGTTATGTAAAAACTGGGGTATGCGTGGAAACCAGGCGTAGGGGTCATAAGTGCTTGAATAGACAAGTACCCAACTAGCTATGTTATATTACATGGATAGTAAGAAACATCTTCCAGGGAGAATAGTTCCGTTAAGGGTTCCTTTCCCTGGGTACGCATGCCCTAATATGCATGTCCGAACTGCGAAAAGGGACGCAGGCTATAAACATCTGGGGGCATGTATCATAAATAAATAAAATTCATCTTTTGGTCATCGACCGAATATTCCCTTAAAAACGCTAGCTTTTGGCTTCACCCAGTCTGAGGTACACATCTGGCTGACCCGGCAGTAACAATTGCAGAGGTGCTCCCCTTATGCCCTAGCCGAATTAACGGGAATGTAGAGCATAAATACAAGAGCCACGCAACCCATCTTGGCCAAAACTTAAGTCATATCGATGCATATAATGGCGAAAAAAGGTACATGCGGAAGAATAACACATGTGTCGGGCACAAAGCCCAGAAGGATAGTCATATCCAGCTTCTGTATAAGAAGCCCCCAGGTATAATGAGCGCGGTTAGCACGTCAAAATTGTGTAGTGAAGACACAAGTTAGCCTTTTAAGGCCTTGAGGAGAGTAAAAAAGAAGAGAGAAAGAGAGAAAAGACAGATAATGGATATGCAAAAATTTAACGGGGAAGGAGACGAACATAGAGTCCGGCGCTAGGAGTAGAATCTTCAGAGTCTGGCTGCGTTCCATGGGTTTGGCTCGAGTCGATTGTCCGATGCATCCCGCAGACGGTACGCTCCACCGGTCAGAACCTGGTCAATAATGAAGGGACCTTCCCATTTGGGCTTGAGCTTGTTCTTTTTCTTCTTTGGCAGGCGTAGAACTAGTTCGCCAACGTTATAGATTTTGGCCCGTACTTCTCTACTTTGATACCTTTGAGCCTGTTGCTGATAAAATGCGGAACGGGCTTTTGCCACGTCGCGCTCCTCCTCCAGGGCATCCAAACTATCCTGTCGATCGAGCTCAGCCTCCTTCTCTTCGTACATGCGCACTCGAGGTGAATCATGAATTATGTCGCAGGGCAGAACCGCCTCTGCGCCGTACACCATAAAAAACTGTGTGTATCCGGTAGTACGATTCGGCGTGGTCCCCAGCCACCATAGTACGGAGTCGAGCTCCTCTACCCAGTGCGTGTTTGCTTCCTTTAAGGATCGCACTAATATGGGTTTAATGCCGTTCATGATAAGACCATTTGCTCGTTCGACTTGACCATTAGTTTGCGGGTGATAGACAGAAGTATAATCGAGCTTGATGCCCATGTTGCTGCACCAAAGTTTTACCTCGTCGGCTGTAAAGTTTGTGCCATTGTCAGTGATGATGCTGTGGGGGATACCATAACGGTGTACAGCCCCGGATATGAAGTCTATCATCGGTCCGGATTCTGCCGTTTTAACGGGTTCGGCTTCTATCCATTTGGTGAATTATCCACCATGACCAGTAAGTATTTTTTCTTATGGGTTCCCCCTTTGAGGGGTCCTACCATATCAAGCCCCCAGACCGCAAAGGGCCAAGTAATGGGGATTTTTTGGAGAGCGGTAGGCGGCATATGGCTTTGGTTTGCAAAAAGCTGGCAACCGATGCAACGTTGGACCAGATCCTGTGCATCTGCTCGGGCCGTCGGCCAATAGAAACCTGTACGGAAGGCCTTGCTTACAAGGGCCCGAGCTGCAGTGTGGTGGCCGCCGAGTCCAGCATGGATTTCTGCCAAAAGCTTCCGCCCTTCCTCTTCGGAGATGCACCTTTGAAGGACTCCGGTAGTGCTTTTCTTATAAAGCTCTCCCTCGTGGACCTTGTAGGCTTTGGATCGCCGTACTATGCAGCGTGCCTCATTTTGGTCCTCGGGTAATTCCTGCCTGGTTAGGTAGGCCAGGAATGGTTCTGTCCACGGGGCTATTACGGCCATTATCACGTGGGCTCAAGGTGTTATTTCGGTGGCGGATCCTCCGATTGTGTCAGAGTGTTCGGTATCTGGTGTTGTGGCTGGGTCCGGACTATTGTTACCGGTGTCCCCTTCCCATACCATGGATGGCTTAAACAGCTTTTCCAGGAAGATGTTAGGTGGGACAGGGTCGCGCTTAGCGCCGATGCGGGCGAGGGTATCCACCGCCAGATTGTTTTCCTGAGCCACATGGTGGAATTCAAGCCCCTCGAACCTAGCTGACAGTTTGATGACGGTGTTGCGATATGCCGCCATTTTCGGATCCTTGGCATCGAAGTCTCCATTTATTTGAGATATTGCGAGCTTCGAGTCCCCCCGCACCTCCAGGCGTTGAATGCCCATGGAAACTGCCATCCGGAGACCATGTAATAGGGCCTCGTATTCGGCTACGTTGTTGGAGTCTGTGTATAGTATTTGGAGTACGTATTTGACTGTATCTCCGATGGGGGACGTCAGGACGACGCCAGCCCCCAGACCAGCCAACATTTTAGAGCCATCAAAGTGCATGATCCAATTGGAGTACACACCGTACTCTTTAGGGAGTTCGGCTTCTGTCCACTCGGCGACGAAATCGGCCAGCACTTGCGACTTAATGGCTCGCCGTGGTCGATATGTTATGTCGAACGGGAGGAGCTCGATAGCCCATTTGGCAATCCGGCCCGTGGCATCGCGGTTGTTTATTATGTCATTGAGTGGTACTTCTGATGCCACCGTAATTCAACACTCTTGAAAGTAGTGTCGTAATTTCTGGGATGCCATAAATACCGCGTATGCTATCTTTTGATAATGTGGATACCGTGATTTGCATAGAGTGAGGACAGTGGATACATAATATACCGGCTTTTGAAGTGGGAATTTATGTTCGTCCGTCTCTCGTTTGACGACAAGCACTGCGCTTACAACTTGGTGAGTTGCCGCTATATATAATAGTATTGGTTCGCCGACATTTGGCGCGGCCAAGATTGGGTTGGTGGCGAGGATGGCTTTTATTTCTTCCAATCCGGCCGTGGCTACGTCCGACCACTCGAAGTGTTCGGTGCGCCGAAGAAGGCGATAAAGGGGGAGTGCCTTTTCTCCTAATCGGGAGATGAAGCGGCTTAAGGCCGCCACACATCCAGTTAGCTTCTGGATTTTCTTGAGGTTAGTTGGGATAGCCAACTGCGACAGAGCTCGGATTTTAGCCAGATTTGCTTCAATTCCTCTCCTAGAGACGATGAAGCCCAGGAGCTTTCCAGCGGGCACACCGAAAACGCATTTTTCCGGATTGAGCTTAATGTCGTATATTCAGAGATTGTCGAACGTGAGCCTCAAGTCGTCTATTAAGGAGTCGAAGTGTCTGGTTTTAATGACCACATCGTCTACGTATGCCTCCACTGTTTTGCCGATCTGCTTTTCCAGACATGTCTGAATCATGCGCTGATACGTTGCGCCGATGTTTTTTAGCCCAAAGGGCATTGTTTTAAAACAGAAGGGGTCGTATGGAGTGATAAATGTCGTTGCGGCTTGATCGGCCTCTGCCATCTTAATTTGGTGGTAACCGGAGTATGCGTCGAGGAAGCACAATGAGTCGTGTCCTGCGGTGGCGTCGATAATTTGATCGATGCGAGGGAGGGGGAAGGGATCCTTTGGGCAAGCGTTATTAAGTTCCTTGAAGTCGACACATAGGCGCCAGGATTTATCCTTCTTTGGTATCATCACCAGGTTTGCTAGCCAGTCCGGATGTTTTATTTCTCTAATGAATCCGGCTTCCAGTAACTTGGCTAGCTCCTCTCCCATGGCTTGTCGCTTAGGTTCAGAGAAACACCGAAGAGTCTGCTTGACCGGCTTGAATCCCTTTAGAATGTTAAGGCTATGCTCAGCCAGCCTGCGTGGGATTCCTGGCATGTCTAAAGGATGCCATGCGAATATGCCCCAATTCTCGCGCAGGAACTCCTGTAGTGCGGCATCTATAGCGGGGTTTAACTGTGCCCCGATGGATGCTGTTTTGTGGTGTCCGTTGGATTGGCTTGGAATTTGACTATTTCACCCGCTGGTTTAAAAGAGGTGGACTTGAATCTTTTGTCGAGTATCACGCTGTCCCTGTCCACCGTGGAGCGCAGCGCAGTTAATTCCTCCGTCGCAAGGGCTTTGGATAATGCCTCGAGGGCCAGTGCAGCTGTCTTGTTTTTGGCGTGGAGTGCTATGTCCGGATCACTAGCTAGAGTGATGATTCCATTGGGCCCAGGCATTTTGAGCTTCATGTACCCGTAATGGGGTATGGCTTGGAAGATCATGAATGCCTCCCGCCGCCCTAGAAGGGCGTGGTATCCGCTACTGAACGGGGCTACTTGGAATGTAATTTCTTCAGACCTGTAATTCTCCGGAGTGCCAAATACCACATCTAGTGTGATTTTCCCAGCGCAACGTGCCTCCCGACTGGGGATGATTCCTCGGAAGGTCGTGCTGCTTTGCTCAATACGGTTTCTGTCTATTTCCATTTTTTGAAGAGTCTCCTCATAAATGAGGTTTAATCCGCTGCCGCCGTCCATGAGTACTTTAGTAAGCCGAAAACCGTCCACAATTGGACTGAGGACCAAAGCAGTTGGTGCTCGGGCTGTTCGGAATTTAGGTTCGTCACTGGCATTGAAGGTCATAGCCATGTCGCTCCATGGATTTATTGGTGCCACGTGGCAGATTTCAGCAAGGTTGCGGAGTGCTTGCTTATGCCTATTATTTGAGGCGGAGGTCTCGAAGACTGTCAATACTGTATTGTTATCCACGGGATGGTGCTCTACGGTGTTTTGGATGAGGAGATCCTCACCGCTCTTGGCCACCTACCAGAGTACCCAACATGCTCTAAGGTTGTGTGTTGGTATGGTATCCGCTGTACTATGAATTTTGCAGGGCCCGTTAAGCCATCCCTCCAATATGGTTCCACACCCTGTAGTGGGCTTTTGCTTCTTTGTAATTGAGTCGGGCGACTTATGAGAGTGCATCCTTTTAGTTCGTACTAGGGGTTTTGTCAGAGCCGGATTATCCCGAAATTTTGTTTGGGTTTTCCAGGCGCTTTCCATCGCACAGTACTTCTGTACTATGGCCGCTAAGTCAGCGAAGTGTGCTATGTCACGGCGACTTATGGCGTTGAGGATTCCCTTGTCCGTGCAATTGTTGCAAAAGATTGAAATTGCGTCTTCCTCGCGACAGTCCTTGACCTTGTTCATTACAAGGAGGAATCTGGCCCAATAGTGATGTACTGTCTCTTGGGGCTCTTGCCTAATGTGGAAAGATCTTTTATATCTAGGTGGGTGGGTGGATTTAAGTCCACACCTTGACCCAATCTGAGACCCAGGGGCGGGGGAGTCTCCGATCTTGGAAGTTCGGGCTCCGGGATGTTTCCCCGTAGGTTCGGTATGCTGCCTGATTCTAGGTTCAGGATTAGGGTGATGTCCTCCCGTGGACGGGTATCCGGCTCGGAGAGCTCGAGAATCCGGACATAGTTCGTCCTCAGGATAGAGGAAGAATCGCTGCATTGCTCCTCCACTACCGCTATCTGATGGGTGACCGGCGGAGAGTTAATCTCCCTTTGGTCGGGTTTAAGCCCAATCCGATCATAGTCCGTAGCGACTCCCAGAGCGGCGATGCGATCCAAGAGCTCGTTCAAAGAGGAGAGCTCCATTGGATCCATCTGCTCGGTGAATTTTGAGCCGATGTGGAGGCTATTTTCGATGACCCGAGAAGTCATCATCGGCGCCGCGGCCGAGCGGGTACTCATGACGAAACCGCCTAGTCAGAGAGTTTGGCCTATAGCTAGGGCTCCCCCAGAGGTAATGTTGTCCTTGACAACGAGACGAGCCATCCCTCCTTATGATGATGACACGGTGGAACTCTCAATGAAGGCACCAATGTCGGTATCAAAACCGGTGGATCTCGGGTAGGGGGTCCTGAACTGTGCGTCTAAGGCGGATGGTAACAGGAGGTAGGGGACACGATGTTTACCCAGGTTTGGGCCCTCTTGATGGAGGTAATACCCTACGTCCTGCTTGATTGATATTGATGATATGAGTATTACAAGAGTTGATCTACCACGAGATCGTAGAGGCTAAACCCTAGAAGCTAGCCTATGGTATGATTATTGTTGTTGTCCTACGGACTAAACCCTCCGGTTTATATAGACACCGGAGGGGGCTATGGTTACACAGAGTCGGTTACAAGGGAGGAGATCTACATATCCGTATTGCCAAGCTTTCCTTCCACGCCAAGAAGAGTCCCATCCGGACACAGGACGAAGTCTTCAATCTTGTATCTTCATAGTCCAACAGTCCGGCCAAAGGATACAGTCCGGCTGTCCGGAGACCCCCTAATCCAGGACTCCCTCAGCGGGGCAGCATACATAATGTGATAAACACATTATACATATGAGACATGGTTTAGTTTGTGAAGATCTAGCTAGATCTTGAAATGTACTATGATTTGAAATCGACATAAAGTGGATTCAAAAAATCGAGTTCGAGTTCATATAGTACACATAGTTCATATGTAACTCGAGACTAATCATGTGGTGTGCTGTGAAGATAATGCACAAACGATTGTTTAACTTGACAATAATGACGATTGTAGATCTTATTCAAACAGAGAAACGAATTCAAATGCTTTGACTTCACAACAATCATTATTGTAGATCTTATTCAAATAGAGAAGTGAATTCAAATTTAGTTCATATTGAAGCGGTAGTATATACGTTTGGAATGCACTAAAACGTTCATTTGAGTGCTAGGTTGCATGCATTATACACATAGCGAAATATTTTAATTGAACATAACATGAATTCAAAATTTTGAATGACATTTGTAGTGTGAATTGATTTGGTACAGTACACGTTAGGCTTGTCCGGAAATTTCAACCCGCACCTTGTTAGCCCGAAATATTTAAGATATATCTTTGTCTCGTTGTGCTCCGACAACTCCCTCCATCTCAACCTGCGCCTTGCTATTCCAAAATTACAACGCGCGTGAAAACTCCGACCTCCTGTGAAATCCCCGTGAAACCCCTGAACCGAAAGAACCACCTCAAATCGGCGGGGGTACTTTCGTAACTTACCCCACATTTCGGACAAGCCCGTCCCTAAGCCCTGGTTCCCTCACTCCCATCCCATCTGCCCACCCATTCGTACACTGGGGCCGGCAAAACCTGCGAAGCTCCACACCCTCCTCCGTCCGCCACCCAGCCGGAGCCTCTTCCTCGACGATGTTGTCCACAGCAACACCTCGACGTCCCTCGTCCATCGTACCGGATGAGGATCCGTCGTTGATCTGGTCGTCCCGCCGGTTCATCCACCCTGTCCTCCACCTCCAAGGAGCTGCCCCGATGTTCCCCTCGTCTTTCGCGCCACCTCCATTCCCTCATCGCCGTCTTCACCTGCACCACCGGAAGAGCATCATCTTCACCGTTTCCTCGGATGAAACTGCGGCCTAATCGGCGCCACCAAAGAGGTTGTACACTAAACGCCGCATTTTCTTCTTGATTCGATCTCACGGTGCTGTCGGCGCTCGGTCCCGAGCCGACACGGCGCGGATCCATCCACGGCAGTGTCGCCGGCCACTTCCTCCACAGCGTCGCTCCCTCGGCGGTGACGTCCACATCAGTAGGAGATGCTGCTGCTTTAGCTCTCGCTCGCGCTGCTGCTCTACTCTTGCTCTCGGTCCCCTGCCTGGTCTGCTCTTGCTCTTGCTCTTGCTCGCGCTGCTGCTCTCGCTCTTGCTCTTGCTTGTGATGCTGCTCCGATTTAGCTACACTTCATTCAACTGAATCGACTTTTGGGTCAGTCAATTTTTAGGGGGTGGGGGGCTCGCCGGAGTTAAGGAAGAACCAGATGCTGCTGCTTTAGCTCTCGCTCGCGCTGCTGCTCTACTCTTGCTCTCGGTCCCCTGCCTGGTCTGCTCTTGCTATTGCTCTTGCTCGCGCTGCTGCTCTCGCTCTTGCTCTTGCTTGCGATGCTGCTCCGATTTAGCTACACTTCAGTTCGACTGAATCGACTTTTGGGTCAGTCGATTTTCAGGGGGTGGGGGGCTCGCCGGAGTTAAGGAAGAACCAGCCGCAGCGGGGAGGGGGGCTCGGAGAGGTACCCCACTATCTATCTTAGGGTTCAGGGTGGGGGGGTGGTCGCCGGTGTGGTGGGGCGGTGGCGTGGGGATCGTCGGAGAAAAAGCTCGGGGGGGGGCAGGGCTGGGGGGGCGGACCTCGGTGGGGTGTTTCTGGGCGGCCGGAGGCGGGACCGCGCGCGGGCGGCGCAGGGGCGGTTGTTTGGCGGTAGGTAGCTAGGGCTAGGGGGGTGGGGTTGAGATGAACCGTAGGCCCTTGATTTCATATCCGGCTTGCAAATGACTGGGCAGAGATGAAAGTCAGTCGATGACTTGTAGCTCCTTTGATTCAGTTTCGACAGTTAAGTTCAGTTTCGACAGTTAAGTTCAGTTTCGACAGTTAAGTTCAGAGATGAGCGGCTGATGTATTTTACATCTAGCACTTTGTGGTTATGTATTTTACGTCATGTATTGGAGATGCTATTAGAATTCCACTCAGGTTAACGTTGTTCGTTGTCTCTCTTGTCCTGCTTCAGCCTCGGCGTCGTACAACTCACCGGAGCTGCTCCAACGACGAAACCCTCCATCACAGCGGAGCAGTACCTCGGGCTCCATCTCCAGACGCCTAAGATCTTCTTCCCCTCCTCCGACAGCCAAGTCAGCCGGAGCATCCTCACCGGCCAACCCAATCACGCTGAGATCGACATGGCTTCGCCAAAGAGGTTGTACATCTTGTGGTTTGATTTAATCTCACATGCTTCTTTGCATCCTGTGATTTCCAATTCTTGTGAACCAAACACCCAGATTGGCAGAAATCTGTGTTTTTAAATTCTCTGTTTTGCACGTGCATTCCTATCCTATTCCTAGTCTATTTCCTATCCCTGCATTGTTAGAATCCACAAATTCAAACAAGCCCTTACTCAATTACTTCTGTTACAAATATGTGTCAAAGAAAACCTTGTGTGGTTTGTTCTGCTCCTGCGGCGCTGTGTTCCACCCCAGCTCAGCTGCTCCAATGACGGAAGGGTTCACCACAGCAAGGATCCGCTCTCCAGACTGTCTTTCGCCGCCTCAGATCTTCTTCCCCGCCGCCGGCAGCCACGAACTGCATTACCATCATCAACTGAGCATGACCTTGAGGACTACACGGGTCCGCAAGAGAGGTCGCACTCTTCCGTGTCTGCTTACGTTATGCATCGCTTAATATGATGACATGCTACTTTATCATCGTGTTCACCTATTAGACTCCGAGTCAGTCCAAACTTATGCTGAAACTTGAGTTTTTAAATGGTTGTGGGGTACATATTGGGGCAGCAATCAGTACTATCTGTCTACTATCTGGTTAATCTCGGGTGTCTACTATGAGTTTCATGTTGGGTGCAAACAAACATTAAAGGAGCCATTATCTGTATTTTTACTAAAGCTATTATCTGCCTGCTATCATTGGTTTTGGGTCTATCCACAGTTTGCTACCATCACTCTGGATTTGTGCATGCACTCCTTACATAATATCACTATGTTTTATTCCTATGCATGTCAGTTATTGTACACAATGGAACTGAACATGTAGAGCAAAAGAGACGAGCCTTGCGTGGCAATAAAATTTCATGCAGACGTCGTTCCATGGTGGGCGCAAAGGCAGCCCCCCTCCACCCATTTCGGATCGTAATCAAGAGGAAGATAACTGTTCTGAGGGGGATTCAGAAGGAGAAGACCACTCCTATTTACCCCATGAGGTCTTCGCTCTAACTTGGCATGCTGATGTTGGTAATATCATGCATATGGTGCCTTGCATTGCTTACTGTATACATTAAAGATGTCATCTGCTTAGTTTAGACATGCTTTGTGTCAATGCCATCTGTTTAGTTTCATGTTTTGTGTCAATGCCATCTGTTTAGTTTCTTTATCGTATATGTGAATCATGCAATGCCATCTTGTTTAGCCAGGCATCATATATGTGAATTTTGCAATGCCACCCTGGTTAGCCAGACATCTTATATGTGAATTATATCATGACATCATTTTTTTATTACGTGTTAAATTTGTCAACAATTTTAGTACATTCAATTACTCTTCCTGTGCATCAGCCATTCGACACGGTCATGGAAAAATCTGGAGTGGAAACAAGGTCTTTAGAGTAGATAATGCTATCTGACAAAGCGCATGTCTTGCGGGTTACAGATAGCTCCTCAGAGGAGGATTCAGAGACACATGACCAGTCCTATCCCCCCCCCCCTGAGGTGCATGCTCTAACTTGGCAGGGTTATGTTGCTCATATCGTGCATATGGTATCTTGCATTGCTATGTCATTTGCTTAGTTTAGACATGATTTTTGTGAATGCCACTTGTTTAGTGTCTAATTACCATATATGTGAATTATGCAATGCCATCTTTTTGCAAGACATTATATATGTGAATTATGCAATGCTATCTTGTTGTAAGGCATTATATTTGTGAATTATGCAATGCCATGATGTTTAGCCAAGCGTCATATATGTGAATTATATCAGGGCTGTCCTTTTTTGTATTTCTCATTGCTTTTGTCGACAATGTTTGTATATTCAACTGCTCTTCCTGTGCATCAGCCATTTGAATCGGTGGTGGAGAAATCTAGAGTGAAAACAAGGTCTTCAGAGCAGACAATGCTACCTGGTGAAGCAGATATGTTGCTGGTTACAGATAGCTCTTTAGAGGAGGATTCAGAGGCAGATGACCAGTCCTATTATCCCCCTGAGGTGTATGCTCAAACTTGGCAGGGTTATATTACTCATATCATGCATATGTTGTGTTGCAATGCTTAGTTTTTACATCATATACACGATATTGAATGCCATCTCCTTAGTTGACACTTGACACATCATATATGCGATTGCCCTTTGCTCACTTCCTTAGTACATAAATCATATATTTGAATTATATCATGCCATGATGTTTACATAGACAACATGTATCTGAATTATGGCATGCCAACCCATTTTCTAAAGACATAATGTAGTTATATCATCTCATCATGTTCGCATAGTCATCATATTTTGAGTTATGTCATTCTATCCGTGAATTATATCATGCCATCATGTTTCCATCGACGGCATGTTTGTGATTTATGGCATGCCAACCACTTTAATAGACACATCGTATAGTTATATCATGTCATCATGTTTACATAGTCATCATATTTTGAAGTATGTCATTCTATCCTGTTTAGTTAGCCATCATACATGCGAAATTGTGTCATGCTATCCTGTTTAGTTAGCCATCATATATTTGAAATTATGTCCTGCTATTCTGTTTGGTTAGACAACATAAATGTGAATTATTTCATGCCCTGTTTTCTTCCCTACTATCCATTGCACCTGTCTATCTTACAATGTTTGTACATTCAATTACTTTTCTTGTTTATCAGCCATTTTAATTGGAGGGGGTGATGGAAGTATCTGTGGGAGTAAAAACACGGTCTTCAGAAAAGATCGTGCTACCTGTCGATGGAGATAGAACCACGGTTGTACTTGCCCAAGAACCAGCCCCACCACACATAACCCAGACTCACGCAGATTGTACCCCTACCCAGTTGGACAGAGAACCAGCTACACCCTTCTAACCCCAACCCCAGCAGATAGTAACCCAGTTCCCGTTGACACAGCACCGTCTCCACCACAGAGCACCCAAACACGAGCAGTTAGTAAGGCAACTGCAGTGCCCAAAGCACGAGGACCACCACTCCGAACCCCAAGTCAATGCTTAAAGAAGAAGAAGAATTGTTCTCAGGTCAGGTTCCGTAGCTATGGTTCATACTACTTTGCTCTTGCATCACTGTATTTACTCATACCAACTAATTTCAAATTTGAAGGATGCAATTGAAACTCCAATGGCGCAATAGGTATGTTTTAAACCTGTTTCTTTAACGTGTTTGCTGTTGTAACTTGCTCTATGTTGATTTCAGTTTCAATTGAATAAACAGTTATGTTCTCATGCCATGCACATTACAAGTGTTGTTATTGCTGTGTAGTTTCCCACACTTATATTATGTCTATGCTGCTTTGTCTTAAATAGATATGATTCGAACTATATCTATCTTGATTTGGCAGCATAAACTAGAATGATATAGACCATACAGTGACCATACTACACAGATATATGTTTGTTTCATGTTTTATCTTGTCCACCTTACTACTGAACTGGTTTACCAAAATGAGTTTCATATACTACATTGTAAACCTGTGATGTGTTTGTTTGTTTCTCCTTTAGAACGTGGATAAAATATTGGAGAAGAGTACCCCGTTATGCAATGGTTAAGGAAGTAATGCAGATCAGGTTCAAGATAGTGAGACATCCATGTTGTTCTCCAAGAAAGCTGATAAAAACTATATTTAAGACACTGAGACAACCCCAAAGTCCTGTCTTGATGTAGTGTTCGAGTTACTGGCTACTACTGCTGGCACCAGCTCTTTGAACTTGCTGCCTGAATCAATTCGGCTTCTTGAGTCTCAACTTCAAAGGTTGAAAGACATCGATTAGATGTTATGCGACAGGAAGCCAAAGGACTGAGGAAGTCCCTACAGAATTCAGATGCATACTTTTTGGTGCAACAGCAAGTGCTGGAGGATTTAAGCGCCAAAAAAGAGAAAGTTAATAAGCTTGCTAAGCATCTTGCCAGCATTATGGGTACCCAGGATATTGTTTCTTGAGCTCTTCTGAAGTGGTTTCAGTTCTGGACTTGTTTTGCTGCGGCGTTTATATGCTGCTTTGTTCCCTATATTTGCACTTGTGGCGAACTTTGATGCCCAGTGGATGTAATATATGTAATAGCCATGATAGCCTAGTGTAAGTTGCTTGCTTATTTATTTCTGTTGTCTTCTTTATTTGTTTTCTTGTAGTCAGTGCAGTTCTTTTTCCGTGGTTTGCTAGTGGCCGCAATAAGCTATTTTTTAAAACTAGGCCACACTAATAATGGGCTACATATTTACTATAGTTAACATGGGCCTCCTACGGGTCATAGAAACAATGGGCCTTCTAAGGGCCGTAGAAACAATGGGCCTTCTACGGGGCGTAGACACAATGGGCCTTCTATGGGTCATATGATCGGTTCACCAAACATGGGCCAATAACAGACCACATTATGGTCGTAAATGGGCTAGAGTTGAAATCGTCTGTTCATGGGCCGACCATAATGGGCCGTCATTAATAGGTCGTATTTAATGACGCTATGAAAACGGCCCAACGTATTAACGGGCCACAAACGGGCCGACTGTAACCACGGGCTGTATTTGGCCCACAAGCAGAAAATGACAGTAACAGGCCGAAAGTAAACGAATGCTGGAAATGAGCCCAAGAATAAATGGGCTCTAAGAAGGCCGAAAGATAACATGGGCTGGAAACGGCCCAATGGAATAATGGGCCATTAATGGGTATAAAGTGATACACCATTCATTACGGGCCAGTTTTACCACGGGCCGTTAATGGGCTGAGGATTACTAAGGGCCTCATATGGGCCAAAAGACGTCATGGGCCTTACATGGGACGGAAGTTAAAACGGGCTGGAATTATATTGGACAGCCCAGATGACGCTACTGGGCCTAATTCGGATAGGCTGTAAACGGGCCCTGGGTTAGCGGGCTGTAAATGGGCTATATGCGAACATGCCGTTAATAGGCTTGCCGTGGGTCAGCCCGCCACCTTTTGACCAAGTCAAACGGGCTAGCCTTTTCACAGGAATGGGCCTCTGTTGGGCCGTGCCACGTGTCGACGTATCATAGGCGCTTTGGGTCCAATGAGTGGATGACATCTGTCCCAACGGTGAGCCGACACGTGTTTCCTCCAGCCAATGATGATTTTACACGTGGAAAATCCCCATTGGTTGGGGCTGTTAACGAGTTATCGGTTCCAAAGCTGGACCCGATAGCTTAATGGCGTTCCGTTACGGTGGATGCCACGTGTCGGTCACCCTTGACGAAAGCACTTCTGTGACGCGCGATTTATCGTCATGGAAGTGGACACTTCCGTGATGATAATTTTGGTAATGTCATGGAACACTTCTACGGCAGCACGAGTATGAATATCTTGATTCTGTCATAAATATTTCATGGATGTACATGCATGACAGAAAACGTGACCTGCTGTGACAAACATGTATCATCACAGAAGTGTATTTTTTTTGTAGTGCACTCCGTTGGTCGGGGCATGTGGGACAGGAAAGGAGGAGGATGGTGTGGGTGGGGTGTGGATTACCTGACCATATCGATGAGGCCACGCAGCAAGAAGAAGGGTCGGCGATGAGGAGACCACGCAGCAAGAAGAAGGGTCGCCGGCGAGGAGGCGGCGCTGCAAGAAGAAGGGTAGCCGGCCAAGAGGCGGCGCTGCAAGAAGAAGGGTCGCCGGCGAGGAGGCTGAGCTGCCAGTAAGCAGCAGTGAAGGTTTGAACTTGGAAAGCAAGGAGGAATAGTGGAAATGTGGCTTTTGGTAGGAGGGAGGGGGCGGGGAGATATATATTTCCGCGGTGGCCAAAAAATTTTGCTCGGTGCCACGAGAAACTGGCGCGCAAGTGTAGTTCAAGCGGGGCAGTGGACTGTAGACGACGAAGCTTCCCACGTAAGCCAGACAAGACAGCGCGCCAAGATATTTTATATCGCATCCCACACGATTCTTTCTAGTAAACTGTTTGTGGTATACCTGATTTTTTTCATTATGTTTTGAAAGACAAAATAGTGTTACGGAGGGAAAGGATGGTGTTTGAATTGCTAGAACATTTACGTACGGTGAACAGGCAACTAGTACATGAGTGTCGTGTTTAAATTTGGAATTATTCCGGGTTCATTAGGCATTTTTATGCATTAATTGAGTTTCTGGGCATTCAATGTGCATAATTCAAATTTGAACTACAAGCACATGCTCCAATGCACCAAAGTTTGCTAAAAAAATCACATGTGTGTCTTTGGGTGAATTCATAGGTCCCATGCAAGAAATGGGAATAAAATTCAAACATCTCGGTGTTGTGGCTCGGCCGGAATGATTGAGAAACTTGGTTTTTTAATTCCTATATATCCAAAACACGGCTGAAAATCATGAAACTTGGCATGGTGTCATGACATGGTACCAACATTCTGCAGTAATTTTTTTGGCCGAATTGGGACAAGCTTTGGTGTAAGCTTCTTGCAAACCGGAGCTTCCCTCAAGAAGGCTCTTGGTTCTGAGAGGCAACGTGTCACCTCCGTGTGTGAAACGACATACGTACACTATCTTCTCCCGCCTTAATTTTCGTACGCTGGCAGATTAGACCAAATAGAAGTACCGTGCTAAATTTTGGAATTATTCCGGGTTCGTTTGGCCTTTTTTATACATTAATTGAGTTTCTAGGCATTTAATTTTCATAATTCAAATTTGAACTACAAGCACATGCTCCAATAAGTTGTTTGAAAAAACACATGTGTGTCCTTGGTTGAATTTCTAGGTCCCATGCAAGAGATGTGAGTGAAATTCAGACATCTGGGCGTTGTGGCTCGGCCAGAAAGATTGAGAAACTTGGTTTTTTAATTCCTGTAAATCCAAAACATGCCTGAAAATCATGAAACTTGGCATGGTGTCATGACATGGCACCAACATGTTGCGGTAATTTTTTTGGCCGAATTGGGACAAGCTTTGGTGTAAGCTTCCTGCAAACCGGAGCTTCCCTCAAGAAGGCTCGTGGTTCCGAGAGGGAACGTGTCATCTCCGTGTGTGAAACGACATACGTACACTGCCTTCTCTCGCCTTAATTTTTTTACACAGGTAGATTAGACCAAATAGAAGTACCGTGATAAATTTTGGAATTATTCCGGGTTCGTTTGGCCTTTTTTATACATTAATTGAGTTTCTGCGCAATTAATGTGTATAATTCAAATTTGAACTACAAGCACATGCTCCAGTGCACCAAAGTTGTTTGAAAAAACACGTGTGTGTCCTTGGGTGAATTTCTAGGTCCCATGCAAGAGATGAGAGTGAAATTCAAACATCTGGGCGTCGTGGCTCGGCCGGAAAGATTGAGAACTTGGTTTTTTAATTCCTATATATCCAAAACATGCCTGAAAATCATGAAACTTGGCATGGTGTATTTACATGGCACCAACATGTTGCGGTAATTTTTTTTGGCTGAATTGGGACAAGCTTTGGTGTAAGCTTCTTGCAAACCGGAGCTTCCCTCGAGAAGGCTCATGGTTCCGAGAGGGAACGTCTCACCGCCGTGTGCGAAATGACATATGTACACTGCCTTCTCCCGCCTTAATTTTTTTACACTGGCAGATTAGACCAAATAGAAGTACCGTGCTAAAATTTGGAATTATTCTGGGTTCATTTGGCCTTTTGTACACATTAATTGAGTTTATGTGCATTTAGTGTGTATAATTCAAATTTGAACTACAAGCACATGTTCGAGTGCACCAAAGTTGTTTGAAAAATCACATGTGTGTCCTTGGTTGAATTTCTAGGTCCCATGCAAGAGATGGGAGTGAAATTCAAACATCCGGGCGTCGTGGCTTGGCTGGAAAGATTGAGAAACTTCGTTTTTTAATTCCTGTAAATCCAAAACACGCCTGAAAATCATGAAACTTGGCATGGTGTCATGACATGGCACCAACATGCTGTGATAATTTTTCTGTCCGATTTTCGAAGGCGCACACATTAACAATCAACAAAGTCATTTTGGAACAAGTGTTGTCATGTTACAAATCGGAAACACAAGTATTATTGAAACCATGGGCGTTCTACTTACCAATTACGTGTGTCACGCATCCCCTTTTTGTATTGGCTAGGTGGTGCCCTGCGGGGTAGCTATTTGAGTACGGGAGGCGTGCGATCAGACTCCTGCGCGTGCTCATCGGGAGGAGAGCCCTTTGACCGCTACCAGCCATGCACCTCCCTCCCAACATCTCCATTAATGGCGCCCGAGCACCTGTTCTACGGCGTGACTATATGTCTCACTGGACTGAGATTTAAGAGAGAAAAATGAAAATCTGAAAAGAAAGTTTTGCACCGATCTTGATGTAAGATCCGACAGACCTATATAGAATCGACTGCGACTTATAGGAAGCATGATGAATATAAGGGCGATGACAGTGGATAATAATTGTCTTACATATTTAGAAACATAATTAAAAAAAGCCACATGCGGCAACGCCCGAAATGCACAAGGGCAAAAGAAGAAGGAAGACAACGATCTGGCTCGCTGATCTCTACTTTCTTGATGTGTTGTTGCAGGCCACGGGAACTAGTCTCCGCGGCGAGCGGCGATGAGATCTTTCTTGGCCTCTAGATGCTGCTTGAGAGCATCCACAGATTCCTCCACCAGCCTTCCGCGCTTGATGCGTAGCATGGCATTCTCGTCCATAAGTTTCTCGACGATGATGACGGTCCTCTTCAACAAGGCAGTGGTCTGCTCCTGCTGCTCCGCACTTCCGATGATCTTTGCCCTCAGCAGGTCGTGCTTGGCCCGGAGCTTCGCATTGCTCTCATTTAGTTGCCGGATGACATCGGTAGACTATTCAAACGAGGCTTTCAGGTCATCCTGCAACCTCGCCCACCTGGAGATCTGATCCATCTGCCTAAGGACAAGGGCACGCATGCGCCTGTAAGAGTCCTCGCCTGCCCGCGAGACATTTTCCTAGGTCGCCGCAGCATGGGAGGACATCTCTGCTGCATTCGCGGCATGACGGGACATCTCTTCTGCTTCCGCGGCGCGACCGGACCAGTCTGCTGCATCGACAGCACGGCGGGACCTCCGTGCTGCTTCGGCTGCGCGGCGGGACCTCTCTGCTGCTACGGCCGTGCGGTGCGACATGTTGGATGCTTTCGCGACGAGGCGGGAAATCTCTCGTGCTTCCGCTTCCAGGCTCGCCCCTCCCTGGTGGCAATCTCTCGACCACTGTTCAAGAATTCATCTGATTAATCAGTTAATGGGCCAGTTAATCGCTACTCGTAGGATGGCCGAATCGAATAGCACTTATTCACCGCGTTAACGTGTCAGGCCGATTAACTTTCCTATGAGGCCGATTAATAGGTTCTCAGGCCGATTAATCATTGTTAGCCCATTAACTTAGGGGCAAACATAGCCCAAATTTTTGGCCCGTGACCCCTCCCATCCCCCTCTCGCTCTTCAATAGCTAGGGTTCGACCAAATTGTAACATATTTTGCATATTATATAGTTGAGAGCATGGGAGTATGATGTAATCTTTCCCTAATAATAAAGCACGGATTGACTTTGTCGGGTTCACCGTTACAATACGCTTCTTTCCATGAATTTACGCTTTCACTTTGAATTTAAAACATATACGCGAGGTGGTACTAATTCGGAGAACCACGACGTGTGCATCTAATGTAGCTCGCATTTGTGCCGCCAGGGCCGAGCGAAGCAAAATCACTCGGGTAAATAACCAGCGTCCCTACCATTGGGCTACATCTTGTTGTTTGTACAAAAGCAGGTTGACTCACCTATTGAATTGTTCCACCTCGCCTGTTTACACCCAATCCTCTCGACTTATATATGTCTTCTGGTTTGCTAGGCATCAAGGAGCTGTGTTGAAAATTAATAATTAATAAGCGAAGGATGAAGGCCCGGTCATGGTTATCTCTAGATAAGATTTCAAAAGACGTGGCAGAAAAATATGGAAGGAAAAATGAGGTCTCAAGTAGCTAATGCATGCTTACAAAAAAAACCAATCAGTTCTTTTCCAGCCGCACGTAATAATTTCTCTCCCCGATGTTTTACACCGGGAAACGTTGATGTGTGTGCGCATGTCTGCCATGGCCGGGCATAATTCAGATGTTGTTGGGCCGTGTTGACAAATATTTCAATGGATACGTCAATTACCTGTTGCAACGCACGGGCATATGTGCTAGTACCTAAAAAATCAGATATATGCTGGTAGGTTACAATTCAATCTATCAATTAAAGGTTGACCGACTAATCCAGTTAATAGGCCGATTCACCGATTAATCGCTACTCCCAAGCCAACTAAGCAGCTACCAGTTACCGATTTCCTTAACAATGCTCTCGACCCAAAACTCACGCTGACCATAGTGGACACAAGGGAACGATGGTGAATAACTTGTTTGTTTTTGACTTTTTGTGGATGAGGAGTGGAGGAGGAATGTGCAGTCATCTTGGAGTACTAGTATTTATAACTGAGTAGTAATACGCTCCTAAGTGGGAAACCATTTAGGTTTTGATTGGTGTGAACAGGTTTGCAATTTGGAATGTGACGGGACACATGCTCAAAATTTACTGACGATTATAAGTGCGGCACTATTCTCGGAAGGCGTAACGTGGGCACGTACGCCTTCTCGGCCACGTACGTGGCGTTTGCACCATATGGTGCACCACAATAGGCAATGTCAGCACACGTCTTGTTCCAACAACCGTGCGCTCTCGTTATTACCATCGCGCATGCTTCTTTTAATTAGAATGTGTGTGCCCGTCTAGCGCACACACATTGATCAATCTAATTGTTTCATTTTGTTGTGGCTAATCGCCATCCATGTGAAGTGTATGCCATCAATCATAGACACTTTGATCTGGCTGACCCGTTTTTGTTCTGTTGCCTAATCGCAAACAGTTAATCCTTCTGAAGCGTATGCCCTCAATCACACACACCTTGATCTGGCTGACCATTTCTTTTGTGTTGCCTAATCACAAACAGTTCATCCGAGTGAACCATATGCTCTATATCGCACATGCCTTCTTCAGGCTGCCCGTTTCTTTTTTTCCGCCTCATCGCAAATAGTTCATTGGATTGAACCGTATGCCCTGGATCACACACGCAACTAAAATCTGATCCGTGTTTGATGGCTCCGCCATCGCGAATGTTTTGCACCTTTTTTGACGGTTCTTTTACACCACCATTTGCGATTATTGCATCGCACACAGTTTCGTCGAAGGGTCTTTGATCATAGTGTCGCGTTAGCAGCATCCTGCAGTAGTGAACCCCCTTACTCGGGTTTAAGCTTCTATTACCCTAGCAACCCACTATAAGCAAATCATCAACATATTGCAACACCCTACAGCGAGGATTCCTCACGCTTGTGCGACACGGAGAGCACCATAGGATAGTACCAATAATAAAACATGCAACTCAAACCAATCATGATCATCAATCAACCCATAGGAAAAAACGGGTCTACTCAAACATCATAGGATAGCCACATATCATTGGATAATAATATATAGCATTGAGCACCATGTTTAAGTAGATATTACAGCGGGGAGAAGAGGTGTTACACCGCTGCATAGAGGGGGAGAGAGTTGGTGATGACGGTGGCAAAGTTGTTGGTGTAGATTGTCGTCACGATGATGGCCCCGGCGGCGTTCTGGTGCCACCGGGAGAGAGGGGTAGAGAGCCCCTGCGCCTTCTTCTTCTTCCTTGGACTCCCCATAGATGGGAAGAGGGTGTCCCCTCTGGTCCATGGCTTCCATGCGGTGGAGGGGCGAGAGCCCCTCCAATATTGGATCTCTCTCTGTTTCCTTCTGTTTATGCGTTCTTGTTTTCTGGCCTTTCACCGTTTCTTAAATTCCCAGAGAATCGTAACTCCGATTGGGATGAAATTTTAACAAAATTTTTATCCGTATATTAGCTTGCTTGCGGCCGAAGAAGGGCACCAACTGTCTTATGGGGTGGCCACAAGCCTCCCAGGCATGCCATGGGTAGGGGCGCGCCCCTATGGCTTATGGGCCCCTCAGGCATCGTCTCGCGTTGATTATTTTTCCCAAAAATCACAAATATTCCAAAATAATTCTCCGTAAGTTTTTATCATGTTTGGACTTCGTTTGGTATGCATATTCTGCGAAACAAAAAATACATGCAACAAACAGGAACTGGCACTAGGCACTAGATCAATATGTTAGTCCCAAAAATAATATACAAAGTTGCCAAAAGTATATGAAAGTTGTAGAATATTGGCGTGTAAGAATAAACAATTATATATACGACGGAGGCATATCAACATCCCCAAGCTTAATTCATGCTCGTCCTTGAGTAGGTAAATGATAAAAAAGATAATTTTTGATGTGGAATGCTACCTAGCATAATCCTGATCATGTAATCTAGTCATGGCATGAATATTAAGACACGAGTGATTGAAGGCAATAGTCTATCAATTTGACATCGAAAGAATAATATAAGACATGCATGTAATTCATCATTGCTTTTCATAATAATAGAGCTAAAGGAAACAACCTCTATACACTTAATTGTGGTAAGCATGACATATGTAGTCTTCCCTGCATAAAGTATAAATCATGAGCACCTTGGTGTCAAACCAGGTAATTGGATCATACTTCTAACGCGCTTCAGCATTTTCAACTTCACTCAATACATGAGTGTGAGCCATGGATATAGCACTATGGGTGGAATAGAATGCGGTGGTAGGGATCAATAGGAGAAGAAAGAAAGTCTTGCATCAACTAGGCCGATCAACGGGCTATGGAGAAGCCCAACAATCGATATCAATGCGAGGAGTAGGGATTGCCATGCAACAGATGCACTAAGAGCTATAAAGTGTATGAAAGCTCAAACTGAAAACTAAGTGGGTGTGCTTCCAACTTGCTTGCTCATGAAGACGGCATTTGAGGAAGCCCATCCTCGGAATATACAAGCCAAGTTCTATAATGAAAAATTCCCACTACTATATGAAAGTGACAACATAGGAGACTCTCTATATGAAAAACATGGTGCTACTCTGAAGCACAAGTGTGGTAAAGGATAGTAGCATTGCCCCTTCTATCTTTTTCTCTCATTTTTTTGTTTTGGGCTCTTTGGCATCTTTTTTTATTTTGGGCTCTTTGGGCTCTTTTTATTTTATTTTTAAGTCCGGAGTCTCATCCCAACTTGTGAGGGAATCATAGTCTCGACCATCCTTTCCTCACATGGGACAATGCTCTACTAATGATGATCGTCACACTTTCATTTACTTACAACTCGATAAAACTAATAAATGATGAATCTATATGAATGCCTCTGGTCGTGTAGCAGGATGTGCAATCATCTAGCATAGCAAAGATATCAAGAAATGGACAATCCATGAAAATATCATGCTAGCTATCTTACGATCATCCAAAGCAATATGACAATGAATGCTCAAGTCATGTGTATGATGATGATGATGATGGAAGTTGCATGGCAATATATCTCGGAATGGCTATGGAAATGCCATAATAGGTATGTATGGTGGTTGTTTTGAGGAAGATATAAGGAGGCTTATATGTGATAGAGCGTATCGTATCACGGGGTTTGGATGCACCGACGAAGTTTGCACCAACTCTCGAGGTGAGAAAGGGCAATGCACAGTACTGAAGAGGCTAGCAAATTGCGGAAATGTGAGAGTGCGTATAATCCATGGACTAAACATTAGTCATAAAGAACTCATATACTTATTGTGAAAGTTTTATTAGCCCTCGAAGCAAAGTACTACCGCATGCCCCTAGGGGGAAGTTTGGTAGGAGTTAACCATCGCACAACCCTAATTCAAACAACGCATAAGGATTTCAATCAAGGATAAATTATGCTCCGACCTCACCGCTAATGTCAGCGTCCACCACTTTACATGCGTGAGGATTTACTTGCGTAAAGACTTACTTCCATTAACAACATTATTAATACTCAACTTTAATTCTTTTACTAGCATGCCCCCATATTACCACCTCAATATCACAAAACTACTGCAAGGAATCAAACACATCATACTCAGTGATCTACAAGTTTTATGTAGGATTTAATGACTAACCATGTGAATGACCAATTCCTGTTAACTCTCTAAATAGATATAAGTGAAGCAAGAGATTTTAATTCTTTCTACAAAATATGTGCCCACACTCTAACAAATACAAGTGAAGCAAAATAGCATTCTACAAATGGCGGTTTTCTATGTGTAGAGTAACATGCAATCCAAATTTCAAATGATATAAGTGAAGCACATGAAGCATTCTAAAAAGCCATACTCAAAAGATATAAGTGAAGTGCAAAGAGAATTCTATAAATCAACCAAGGACTATCTCATACCAGCATAGTGCATTATTAAAGCAAACATAAAAATAAAAGACGCTCCAAGAATTTGCGCATATCATGTGAGGAATAAAAATATAGCTCCAAGTAAAATTACCGATGGTCGCTAGAAGAAAGAGGGGATGCCTTCCGGTGCATCCCCAAGCTTAGTTGCTTGGGAGTCCTTGAATATTACCTTGGGGTGCCTCGGGCATCCCCAAGCTTAGGGTCTTGCCACTCCTTATTCCTTCATCCATCGTGATCTCACCCAAAACTTGAAAACTTCAATCACACAAAACTTAATAAAACCCTCATGAGATCTGTTAGTATGATAAAGCAAATCACTACTTTAAGTACTATTGCAAACCCATTCATATTTTATTTTTGCATTATACCTATTGTATTCTAACTTCTCCATGTCTTATACCAACGATAAAATCCACAGTTCCATCTAAAAATGCAAAACAATGCATCAAAAACAGAATCTGTCAAAAATAGGACAGACTGTAGCAATCTAAATATTGACCATACTTCTGTAACTCCAAAAATTCTGAAACATTATGACAAAATAAAAACTTTGCATAGTAGTAATGTGAAATAATTTCAGAAACTTTTGTCGTTCCAGTAAAAAATGTAAATTCATGCACTACATCCAAAGTTTCTGTTTTTGCACTCCACAAACCAAACAAGCAATCTAATCATCCTAAAGGAAAATTTTGGCACATTCTTTTTATAATACAATGGATTTGTACTAGGGGATAATTATTTTTGTTGAAAAGTTTCTGTAGTTCAAGATTTGCAACGTTTCCATGGGCATGAACAAAGTTCAAGGAGCTCCCCCACTTCAACGGTGCTCGTCTTTCTTACTTTCACTTTTATTTTTGAAAAGTTTTAGGTTCCCCTCTATATTTTTTGCTTTTAAACTTTATAAAATCACACAACAGAAATAAATGACTCTCTAAAACTTCCGGTTGTCTCCCTGACAGCGCTTTCTTTAAAGCCATTAAGCTAGGCTTAAAGTGCTCAAGTAATGGATCCACCCAGATCCCAAGGTATATCAAAGCCAATTTTAATTAGCAATCATTTTTAATTAAGTATTGAGCACAAAGCAACATATATCATGCAACAATAAAGTCTAACTCTCTTGCTATGCATCGGCATGTCATAAAAGAACAATTCATGCACATCAAGTAAAGGCCAATACATAGCGTAAGCAGTTTCTTGCAATTTTATAGTATTGGAAACATAGAGAGGCGTAGATGTAGTTCCTTTCTCATAATAATTGCAAGTAGAAGCAGAAAGCACATGCATATTATATTCATCAAAATCATCATGTGTAATGATAGAACGCAACCCATCAATATATTCCTTAATAAGAGCAAACTTCTCTGATATAGTGTAGTTGGGAGAATTCAAAAAGATAATAGGACTATCATGTGTGGGTGCAATAGAAAAAATTTCTTTCATAACATAAGGAACTATAGCAAGTTCATCTCCATAAGCATCATTCATATTGGCATCATGGACACAAGCATAGCAAGCATCAATTTCATCAAAAAAGGGATATTTCAAACGAATCCAAGGGATCGTAGCAATCATCATAGCATTCAACCTTCGATAAGCTCGAAGGTAAATTAAACAATGCATGAGTTGAAGAGTTACTCTCATTCGGAGGTGGGCACGGGTAGCTAATCCACTCTTCCTCCTTTTGTTCTTCGCTATCCTCGTCATCTTTTTCATCTAATGAGCTCATAGTGTCATCAATTTCTTCTTCCATAGATTCCTGCAAAATATTAGTCTCTTCTTGGACAGCAGAGACTTTCTCAATAAACTCATTAATATCGGCATTATATTCATAATTCTCATAGCAATCTGTAAGTACAGGATAACTTTCAGGCCTGTAAGCAGCATCATCAAAATCTTCAAACTTCTCAAACAAAGATTCAATTTCATAAGCACCCTTAAAAGAAATGAATTCTTCTATTTGTTCCACATCATAGTAATCATATATACCATTAGCATAAGAAGCCAAGGTTTCATTATAATTAAATTTACATGAAAAGGAAGGTGTGGAGCTTTCATCCTAGAGCAACAAGTATAATCATATCTCAAGCATAGATCCTGAGCATACCAATGCAACATATGAATTTGATCCCATAAGAGTTTCCCTTTTTGAGTCAAGCGATAATCCCTAAAGTATTCACGTTGATCCAACATGTCTCCCATTATCAAGTTGTATGGGCCTTTCTCAGGATTATCAAAGTAGTGTTTAATATTTTGCACATAACGAGCATCAAGGGTTTTAGGAGGTTCCCCGTCTCCATGAGTAGCTAGTACACCTAATTTTTTTGGTATTTCGTGTTCCATATCCATAACTAAAGATAGAGAACAACTTAGAATAGCAAATAGAAACTACGTAGTGATAAAGCAAACAAGCACACACGAGAATATTCACCCCATGCTATTGCTCCCCGGCAACGGTGCCAGAAAAAGGTCTTGATAACCCACAAGTATAGGGGATCAATTGTATCCTCTTCCGATAAGTAAGAGTGTCGAACCCAATGAGGAGCTAAATGTAGAACAAATATTCCCTCAAGTTCTATCGACCACCGATACAACTCTACACACACTTAACATTTGCCTTACCTAGAACAAGTATGAAACTAGAAGTACTTTGTAGGTGTGATAGGATAGGTTTGTAAGATAATAAAGAACATGTAAATGAAATCTAGGGGTTGTTTAGCCAAATAAACTACTAAGTTAGTTTTAGTAGAGAGCTTTTTGTCACAAGAAAGTTATTTGTCCCTAGGCAATCGATAACTAGACCGGTAACATTATTGCAATTTTATATGAGGGAGAGGCATAAGCTAACATACTTTCTCTACTTGGATCATATGCACTTATGATTCGAACTCTAGCAAGCATTCGCAACTACTAAAGATCATTAAGGTAAAACCCAACCATAGCATTATAAGGTATAAAGTCCTCTTTACTCCCATACGCAACAACCCCCTTACTCGGGTTTAAGCCTCTATCACTCTAGCAACCCATTATAAGCAAATCATGAACATATTGCAAAACCCTACAGCGGGGATCCCTCATGCTTGCGCGACACGGAGAGCACCATAGGACAGCACCAATAATAAAACATGCAACTCAAACCAATCATGATCATCAATCAACCCATAGGACAAAACAGATCTACTCAAACATCATAGGATAGGCACATATCATTGGATAATAATATATAGCATTGAGCACCGTGTTTAAGTAGATATTACAGCGGGGAGAAGAGGTGTTACACCGCTGCATAGAGGGGGAGAGTGTTGGTGATGACGGCGACAAAGTTGTTGGTGTAGATCATAGTTTTATATTGTTTTTTATATTGTTATTAATATGCTATTTTATATTGATTTGGGGACTAACTTATTAACCTAGAGCCCAGTGCCAGTTTCTATTTTTCCTTGTTTTTCAGTTTTACAGAAAGGGAATATCAAACGAAGTCCAAACGGAACAAAATTTTCGCGATCATTTTTCTTGGACCAGAAGACACCTAGGAGACTTGGAGAGGAGGCCAGAAGACCTACGGGGAGGCCACAAGCCCTAGGGGGCGCCCCTAGGCTTGTGGGCCCCTCGTAGACCACCTAACCCTAATATTCACTCCATAAATACCCAAATATTCCACGAACACCAGAAGCATCCACAGAAATACTTTTCCGCCGCCGCAAGCCTCTGTTCCCGTGAGGTCCCATCTTGGGGCCTTCTCCAGCACCCTATCGAAGGGGGATTCGATCATGGAGGGCATCTACATCAACTCTATTACCCCGATGAAGCATGAGTAGTTTACCACAGACCTACGGGTCCATAGCTAGTGGCTAGATGGCTACTTCTCTCTCTATGATCTTCAATACCATGTTCTCCTCGATGTTCTTGGAGTTCTATCCAATATAATATTCTTTTGCAGTGTGTTTGTCGAGATCAGATGAATTGTGGATTATGATCATATTATCTATGAATAATATTTGAGTCTTTTCTGAATTCTTATATGCATGATCAAATATCTTTGTATTTCTCTTAGAATTATCGATTTGGTTTGGCCAACTAGATTGGTTCTTCTTGCAATGGGAGAGGTGCTTACTTTTGGGTTCAATCTTGTGGTGTCCTCACCCAGTGAAAAAGTAGGGGTAGCGAGGCACGTATTGTATTGTTGCCATCAAGGGTAAAAAGATGGGGTTTTCATCATATTGCTTGAGTTTATCCCTCTACATCATGTCATCTTACTTTTAAGGGTGCTTATGAAGTTGCTTCTTTGGAGCATCATTCATAGATTGGAGTACCTATTGAGCTTAAAGTGTGACGCTACTACCTCCTCGTCATCACCACCACCATCATCATCTTCACCACTGAAGGAGACTTGAGTACATGGGTATGGCCATTCCCCTTGGCTTTTTCCAAGCTTGGGGGAGATGCCCCGGTATCGTATCACCATCACTTTCATTACCTTTACCTATCATAGTTCGATCTTTAGCTATTTCGTGATTTAGTTGAATAAAAGTTTAGTATGATCTATATTTGAGTACTAGTTTCGTGATCTATCTATCTATGTAATTGAGTGAGAGTTATATAATAAAGTTTATTTTGAGTATTTTGCTTCATTACTTTTCTGTTTCAGTCAAAATAAAAGGAAATAATAAAAAGGATCATATGTTAATCTTGTGGTAAGTAATGACATGACATAAAAAAAAGTATAAGTGGTAAAATCTATTGAAAGTTGACAAACATATCATTGGTCAATAGTGCAATTCATGAAAGAATTAATAAGGGAAGAGAAGACTCACATGAAAATACACGACCTTGGACATCTTGTATGATTATGAGCCCCCACTAAATATCTTATGCCAAACGGTTGACGTTGGACAAGGAAGACAATGTAATGATTTAACATGTGGTGCTTGCTCAATATCTTTGCTAACCAAAATTTCCGCACTAAGTAGAGATACTACTTGTGCATCCAAAAACCCTCAAACCCAAACTCTTATTTTGAGAGTCCACCATACCTACCTATGGATTGAGTAAGATCCTTCAAGTAAGTTGTCATCGGTGCAATAAGGCAATAAAAATTGCTTATAAATGTGTTTGATCATTTAGTGTAAGAGAAATTAAGCGTTGTACGAACTTGTCATGGCAAAGTAATAAAAGCGACGGACTGCATAATAAAGGTTGCTATCATAAGGGGCAATATAATGTGACGTTCTTTTGCACTAAGAGAGTGTGCATACAACCAAAAGGCGCATCAAAACCTCTGCTTCCCTCTGTGAAGGTCCTATCTTTTAATTTTATGTATTTACTTTTTATGCAAGAGTCAAAGTATTTTCCTCTATTCCTTTTTATTTTTCTAATTGGCAAGCACCATGTCATGGGGAAAGATCTAGGCACATATATCCAGTTGGATGTGAGTGATCATGAGTTACTGTTGTTGACATCATGCTTGAGGTGAATAAGTTGGGAGGCAAAACTATAAGCCCCTATCTTTCTATGTGTCCAGTTGAAACTTTTTGTTCATATATATGTTGTGACTGTTAGAAATCATAGTATATTAAATGATGGTTGAGTATGTGGACTTGCCAAAAGGCTCCGACACGAGACCCTTCCTGAAAATATGATGAATTGTAGTTGCAAAGTTGACTGAGAACATAGTTTATGCTTTTTACTTCGATGTTGTGATGAATTGTTACTTGTTCATGAGAAGTTTTATGATAATGTTTTATGTTAGAGTTTGTTGTTGTTATACTAATAAGCATGATGGTACTATGTCCGTATTTTGTTTTTATCGACACCTCTCTCTCTAAACATGTGGAAATGTTTCGATATCGGCTTTCGCTTGAGGAAAAGCGATGTCTAAGCTTGGGGGAGTTGATACGTCCATTTTGCATCATGTTTTCATACTGTTATTTATAATGTTTTTATGCATAATAATGCCTCATGGAGTAATTTTAATGCCTTTTCTCTCATAATATGCAAGGTTTCTATACCACTATATAGTGTGCGAATAACTTTGAATAACAACCATTGGATGAAGCCGATCTAACGGTGGAGACGTGGCAAATCCGAGTGTTATTGACCGTTGGATCTTCTCATTACTTCACTGGATTCTTCCACGTGTACTATCTAGAAGATTCTATGGTTGGGCTAAAGCCATATGGACATTTTGCACAAAATTTAAAGCACGCTTCTACTTTATTCTAGACTCTTCCATACTCAGACTCTCCTAACTTCTTTTTCTATCGAAACTATCATTCATTTTACTTCGTATTCAAGTCTATGTACCTTCATAAATCATATTTATCTTTACAGATACTGTAGAACATTAGCTTTGAGATAGCCAAAAAAGATACCTAGATAAAACACGCTCGGTATATTTTACGTGATTTTTGTATGTTATACTTCATGCATATGCCTCACAATTTCATTTGCCGGCATAACTAGCCAAAAAAAGGATACCTGGATAAAACAGGCACAATATATTTTACAGTAACAATATGTCTATCTTTGGTTGTAGTTTGACTTACTAGTTACGCAAAGAGGGAGAATACCGGCAGTTGGAATTCAGGACCTGAAAAAGCTACGTCAGAGATACCTATTCTGTATATCTCCAAATGAGCTGAAATTTTATGGAGAATTATTTTGGAATATATATAAAATACTGGAGCAAATAACCACCAAAGGGGGGCTGCCTGGTGCCCACAAGACACCAGGGCGCGCCAGGCCCCCCAAGCGCGCCCTGGTGGGTGGTGGGCAGCCCAGCCCACCTCTAGTGCCCATCTTCTGGTATATAAGTTCTTTTCACCTAGAAAAAAATAAGGAGAGGACTTTCGGGATGGAGCGCCGCCGTCTCGAGGCGGAACTTGGGCAGGAGTATTTTTGCCTTCCGGCGGAGCGATTCCGCTGGGGCAACTTCCCTTCCGGAGGGGGAAATCGAACCCATCGTCATCACCAACAACCCTCTCATCTTTGGGAGGCAAATCTTCATCAACATCTTCAACAACACCATCTCATCTCAAAGCCTAGTTCATCTCTTGTGTTCAGTCTTTGTACCAGAACCTCAGATTGGTACCTATGGGTGACTAGTACTGTTGGGGATATTACTATCAGTTGAGACCCGCCCAGGAGGGGCCGGGTCAGCTTCAACGGCGGGTTACGCAAGAAGCCTAGTAAACATTCAAGATTGTAGTTTATTAAGTCTTATAGAAGGCCCAAAGGCCTGGGGCTGGCTTAAGGCCTGATACTATAAACCGCCGTATGTAGGGAAATACTTGTATAGAAAGGCATGTAAAGAAGGTCACCGAGCCGGACACGATTATGAGCCAGCCGGGACTCTGTAGGCCACCAGGCGTCAACCCGTGTATATAAGGGGACGACCCGGTGGCGGTTTAGGGCAAGAAACAACCAAGTCGATAACCAAGCCGGCGAGTTAAGCCTCTTGGAAGTCGAAACCTCAGCAATACCAATCCCAACTAGACGTAGGCTTTTACCTTCATCGTAAGGGGCCGAACTAGTATAAAAACTCTCTTGTGTGTCCTTTGTCCCAATCAACCCCTTTAAGCTTCCTAGTGCGATGGCCCTACGACTAAGTCCTTGCTCTAGGACATCTGCCGTGTCAACTCCACGACAAGTACTGTTGATTACATCTTGTAGTTGATTACTATATGATTTATTTGGTGGAAGATTATATGTTCAGATCCATTATGCTATTTAATACCCCTATGATCTTGAGCATGAACATCATTTGTGAGTATTTACCTTTGTTCTTGAGGTCACGGGAGAAGTCACGTTGCAAGTAATCATGTGAATTTGTTATGTGTTCGATATTTTGATGATATGTATGTTGTGATTCCCTTAGTGGTGTCATGTGAACGTCAACTACATGACACTTCACCATATTTGGGCCTAAGGGAATGCATTGTGGAGTAGTTATTAGATGATGGGTTGCTAGAGTGACAGAAGCTTAAACCCTAGTTTTGCGCTACTTCGTTAGGGACTGATTTGGATCCATATGTTTAATATTATGGTTAGATTTTATCTTAATACTTTTCTCATAGTTGCAGATGCTTGTGAGGGTGTTAATCATAAGTGGGAGATTTGTTCAAGTAAGAACAACACCCAAGCACCGGTCCACCCACATACCAGATTATCAAAGTAGTGAACGTGAATCAAACCGACATGATGAAAGTGACTAGACAAAATTCCCGTGTGCCCTCAAGAACGCTTTGCTTATCATAAGAGACCATTTTGGCCTTTCCTTTGCTAAAAAAAGGATTGGGCTGCCTTGCTGCACTTTATTTACCATTACTGTTACTTGTCCGTTAAAAATTATCTTGCTATCAAACTACCTGTTACCGACAATTTCAGTTCTTGCAGAAATTACCTTGCTGAAAACCACTTGTCATTTCCTTCTGATCCTCGTTAGGCTTGACACTCTTACTTATCCAAAGGACTATGATTGATCCCCTATACTTGTGGGTCATCAAGACGCCACTGAGTCGTACATGTGCACATCTCGGAGGTGCCGTCCATTCGGCGCTGGATCAGATTGGATCACGAAGGGAGTGCGACTACGCCAACCACGATCTCTAGATCATTAACACTTTTAGTCTACAAGGGTATGTAGACACTCCCCCTCTCGCTGGTAGCATCTCTATAGAATAGATCTTGGGTATTTGTAGGATTTTTTGTTTTTGATGCAATGTTCCCCATCAAGTGTCGCGCGTTTAACAAAGCTAATTATGTGACTCGAGATTTTTCATTAAGTCTCATGTTTCATACACCCCACATGTTAAACTAGCAACTTGAATAATCATACTTCATGATGAACGTAGGTTGCTAACGGTTTGCAACAAAACCCTAGAGAATCCACGATAAAATTTGGATAAATTGATTAGATGCATCTAACTTGGTTTTGCAGGATGTGCATGTGATGTGGTATAACCTTCATCATATTGATGAGATCTATATGAAATGTTGTAGGATCGGAAGTAGGTCTAGAGGGGGTGATTAGACTACTTTACCAATAAAAACCTTGCCTTTTCTCAACTTTAGTTCCCGGCAGATTTTAGCAATTCTAGCAAGTCTACTAACACCCCTCACATGCAAGTCTAGCAGAGCAGTAGCGGAAAGTAAAGACTTTGCACATGAAATTAAGTAGAGGAAGGGTTTGGAGATAATCAAACGCAATGAAGACATGTGATTATTTCCATGGTTTCGAGAGGTGGTGCTATAGTATGTCCACGTTGATGGAGACTTCAACCCATGGAGGGTAACGGCTGCGAGAGCCCATCTAGGTCTCCACCCACAAAGGGTCCACGAAGAAGCAACCTTTTCTATGCCATCATGGCTTACACCCATGAAGGAGTAGCCTCACTCGAGTAGATATTCATGAAGTAGGTGATATCCTTGCCCTTACAAACTCCTTGGTTCACTCCACAAGCATTGGAGGCTCCCAAGTGACACCTAACCAATCTAGAAGACACCACCCTCCAAAAGGTAATAAATATTGTTGATGATGAACTTCTTGCTCATGTGCTTCAAAAGATAGTCTCCTCGACACTCAAACACTCTCTCACAATTTTTTTGATAGAAAGACTATAAGGGAGCCCCCCCCCTACAATATAATTGGTGCAACAAACCCAAATTGCAAGTACCATGCCTTGAACCTGGGTGGGTGAGAAGGCATCAACCCCTTCCCACCACTAGGCTATGCCTTAGTCCGCCTCTCTCACAAAATTGGCTATGTGGTAGGAGAGGAATTGGAGTGGAAAACAAATTGGGGAGGCTAGAGATCAAACTTCTATAGTTGGAGTAGAAACCATTGATCTCAGCACAAAAATAGGCGGTTCTCTCTCAGAAAATGGATATGGGAAGTGTAAGCTTCAAACTTGTTGCTCCCTGAGAGTTGGTGGATGGGTAGGGGCTATTTATAACCATTACTAAAAATCCAACTGTTACGCACCTTTATGCACACTTTAGTGGGACCGGATGAAACCACTCGGTGAGACCTACCTGTACCAAAGGTTTGAACTTTAGGATTTTCAGTGGGACCGGATGAAAACTCTCACTGGGACTGAGTCAAGCTGATCTAAGCACTTTCCTTACTTTGGTATCACCGACTGAAACCATTCAAAAAGTTCGATCAAAAATTTCAGTTTACGACATAAGGTTGGCAAGTTCTCTTCGGTGGGACTAAAGGGCCAACTCGATGGAACTAAAAAGCTAGGGTTTAGGCCATGGCTATGTCAAGTGTATCTCGATGAGTCCGGATGGATGTGTTACGGTGGGACCGATATGGACTTTAGGTTTTTTTCGTTGGAGCAATATCTCTAAGCACTTGAGCAGTTAGACCATCATCAGAACGTGATCCCCTTTTAATAGTATTGGCTTTCCTATGTACTCGATGTGATCTTGGATCACTTAACCAGAAAATGTAGAGTCTTGAATCTTTGCTAACACATGTCCTTTGCATTTTGAGGGGTCCACATTCACATCCCATTACCATACTTATATTGAACTTTCCTGAAATATTCTTTGAGTAGGCATTAGTTCAATGATGTATATGCTATTATGAATTAGCCAAATCACTCGGGGATTAGTTACACTTTCAGATGATGTATATTATAATTAATTTGCATGGCCTGCATATCATGGTAGAGCATGATGGCCGGAGCCATATGATTGTTACTTTTATGGCCCGTGTGTCAAATTACATGTAATGCATTTTATTTATTGCCTATAGAGATAGTGATATTGTTCGTTGCAAATACATGGTGGTGACAAATTTTGGGGTGGTGGACCCCGACGCAAAAGCCATACGCGAAGGAGTTCTCTAGTGAAGAAAATTTCAAGAAACGGGCTAAGACAGAAAAGTTCCTCCACATTAGCAAAAATAGTTTTCCACGATAGTGATTTCTGCTGCCACGACAACAAGTTTCGGTAGCTTTTTCTAGTTGTTACGATGCGGCCTAGGATGGAACCGACAAGGGGTTCTTAACCCGACCCACCAGGCTGGGAGTCAACATGGTGAGAGGCCCCTTAGCTGAACCCCATTAGTAGCCCTTCAATTGTTCTTCAAGCTGGAAGCACCTCGGCTTGCCTGAATAGTTGATCTACTTCGGTCCCCAGTCTTGAAACTGGTTCAACGAAAGCATCCCCTTGCAGTCAAGCTTTAACGCTGGACTACATCCGAGGTGACCAATACCACCTCGGCTTCTTACAAGTGTCAAAAGAACTTGGTCGAGCTATACACCGGAAAAGATTTCCCGCACAGCTAGCCTGCTAGCGCGAAGTATTCCCGTGCACCATCGTGATGCTTATCCGGCTTTGTTCTAACAACCTAGATCGGTATTATCCACGGCCTGGCCACATGGCATTTGATACGTCTCAAATGTATCTATAATTTTTGATTGTTTCATGTTATTACATTATCATTTTATGTACTTTTTGTATCAATTCATATTATTTTTCAGACTAACCTATTAATTTAGTGCCCACTGGACATTCACAGGAATTTTTTAGGATTCCAGTCTATAGGATTATTTTCTAAGGAAGTACTTTGGATTGTGGGATTGGGCTCACATCAATTCCTATACCCTCCATTCCATAGGAATCTCAACATGAGCTCAAACCTCATTTTGTTTTTTCCTTTGAGAAGTCCAATGCGTTTCCACTTTATCTCTCTCGACTCTCTCTTATGAATCCTCTAATTTTTCTTGTCTGTTTTTCCTGTGCATCATCCAAAGATATCTCTTACAAAGTTCTCAGTGTTTTGAAATCCTATTGGAATTCACACCACGTGGCATCTCAATTTTATGCAAAAATACTAGACTTACAAACAAATATGGGGTTTTACAGATTGTTTTCATCTACTGATCAATCATAAACTTGCCTCTCCCCCTCCCCCTTTCTAATTTTTAGGGGGGTGGGCCGGCTCCATCAACTATTGACCAATCACAAACACACAAGTTAATCCCTTCTTATAAAACCCTGTAAGTTACCGTATGTGTAGCATTGCCGCAATTTTGTGTCTTTTGTTCCTACATTTTGAATTTTCTTCAATTAAAAGAAGCCCTAACATTCCCATAGAATTCAGTACAAAGGAATCCCTAGAAAAAGTATTCCGATGTGATTCAATACTATGAATTAAACAATCAGCGTAGAAAAAAATCCTAAGTATTCCCATCCTCCAATTTCTTTATGAAAATCCTTTGAATCAAAGCGGCCCTGAAAGCCAAAGAAACTAGGCTAGCGCTACCGGCAAGGCTCACAACGACACAACAAAACTAGCAGTATCATTCCAGTAGGGCGAGCTGAATTTTGCCAGTGACACTCTCTAAACAAGGGGCGGCCACGAGCAACCAAGGCTCATCATTAGTGGGCTTTCACAACTGTAGGGCGGCCATGAATTTGCCAGTGGCACACTCTCTCATAATGTGGGAAACACTACAAATGGAGGTGAAGCACCAAAAGTTGTGAAAAGCCCATCATTTCCTGCGCCCCTTCTTCTCTATTTTCTTCTCCGTAATTGAGATGTTCCCAGCGTTAGCTCCTATCCCATTATCTTCTCGTGATACTACGCCGAGCTGGTCCAATGGGATTCCGGATAGGTAGGCACCCATTCCGCTGCCCGGCCCCTCCCTCTCTCTCTCTCTCTCCCGTGCAGCCAGCGACGGACGAAAAAGCGAGCACCCAGACCCAGAGGCTCAGGCGCGCACGGCCGAACGAATACCAGCCACACGCCGATGCGCCGGGCAATGGCCTCGGTGGTCATCCTTACAGCCTATCGCCATCCGACCTCACCTCACCCCCATCCATCGCCCCTCGCCACCACTATAGAACGCGCCGGGGCACACCCCCAGTCCCGGGCACGGAGCACCTCACCTCGTCACTCTCCGCTCCACTTCCCCTCCCGGATCCCCACCCATATTCCGCATAGTGTGTCAGCCCGCCACTTGCTCGCGGCTCTTGGACGCGCTTGGGACGCTCATTTTTGGATTCACCCGCTTCCTCCCAAGCAGAGGATAGGGGGCAGTTGAGCCGTTGCAGTCTTGAGAAGGAGGAACAATGGCGCTCTCGTCGACCTTCTCCCTCCCGCGGGGCTTCCTCGGCGTGCTGCCTCAGGAGCACCATTTCGCTCCCGCCGTCGAGCTCCAGGCCAGGCCGCTCAAGGTTAGTAGCCAGCATACGCCTCCTCTGCTCTTCTCTCGCCATGGCCGATTCTTCTCTGTTCTTGTTCTTGTCGGTTCGAGTAATTCGATGGCCGCTAGGTAGCTAGTGCTCTGTTCCTGCTCGTCTTTTTTGCAAACCGTAACCGTTGCTGCTGTCGCCATGGCCAATGCTGTATCGATTTGGCGAGCAGGCGCCGAGGAGGAGGACATCCGGCATTTCTGCGTCGCTGTCGGAGAGGGAAGCAGAGTACCACTCGCAGCGGCCGCCGACGCCGCTGCTGGACACCGTCAACTACCCCATCCACATGAAGAACCTGTCCCTCAAGGAGCTGCAGCAGCTCTCCGACGAGCTGCGCTCCGACGTCATCTTCCACGTCTCCAAGACCGGCGGCCACCTCGGGTCCAGCCTGGGCGTCGTCGAGCTCACCGTCGCGCTGCACTACGTCTTCAACACCCCGCAGGACAAGCTCCTCTGGGACGTCGGCCACCAGGTAATTAAGCAAAGCTCGACAAATTAACAATGCACACCTGGCCCGCCCGGCGATCCGCCGGCGTGGCCCCGGATTGGGGTAACGTGCCCGCGCCATGTGAGGTGCTGCGCAGCTCGGAGACCGGCCCGACTGATGGACCGTGCCGTTTTTGTTTATTCGATGCAGTCGTACCCGCACAAGATTCTGACGGGGCGGCGCGATAAGATGCCGACGATGCGGCAGACCAACGGGCTGTCCGGCTTCGTCAAGCGCTCCGAGAGCGAGTACGACAGCTTCGGCACCGGCCACAGCTCCACCACCATCTCCGCCGCCCTCGGTAACTAACCACCTCTGCATCTGATTATGAAGCACTTAATCTTCTCGTGAAAAATCTGCGGTGAACGGACGTGGTAATCGAGCGTGTGCGCGTGGTTCTCAGGGATGGCCGTCGGGAGGGACCTCAAGGGCGCCAAGAACAACGTGGTGGCGGTGATCGGGGACGGGGCCATGACGGCCGGGCAGGCGTACGAGGCGATGAACAACGCCGGGTACCTCGACTCGGACATGATCGTCATCCTCAACGACAACAAGCAGGTGTCGCTGCCGACGGCGACGCTGGACGGGCCGGCGCCGCCCGTGGGCGCGCTCAGCGGCGCCCTCAGCAAGCTGCAGTCCAGCCGGCCGCTCAGGGAGCTGAGGGAGGTGGCCAAGGTACAGCCTCACAAAATGCACCTCCTACACTCCCACACTCCATAGATAGTACGGCAAAAGCCACGTTGACTTGAAAGCAGTGGCGTGAATCAAATTCCAACTTGCTGCATGATAGGTTTGTAAAAAAATGAAAAATAGCAAGTCGTGTGCGCATGTTTCAACTAAAAACTACAAACAAATTTGAAACAGTGGATGAAATGACAGCAAATCAGCATCACAGCAACAGTTTTTTAAAAATCGAACCAAACGTGTCAGTGTCGCCGTGGGAGCACGCCTCCGAGTTTTAAATCTTAAATTTTTGTATGGTACATGCCAAAATTGTAGCTGTTTTCTTCCAGATGCAACGCACGCATACTCTATCAGTGCCAGGTGTAGTGCATGGCTCTAGCTATGCATCCACCAGAAATGGCGATGTAACCTAGAGTAGCATATCTAGTGCTGCCCACTAGCGTTTTTGTCTTCAACAAAAGAGCTCACTTAAGGGAAGGGAGTATCATAACAAGCGATGTGGCTTATAATTTTAAAAACAAGTGACGTGGCGCAAGCACAATCTGACAGGAAGGACATAGGTGTATTTCTTTTCTAATCCTCCTGGATTTGAGTCGAATGAGTAGTTTATCTTCACTTCAAATCTGATCACTTGACAGCTCAAATTGATAATGTTACTGGGCTGTCTGGGCTGGTCATATTCCTTTTGTAAATAAACTAGGCGGCCCTAACTAACCGGCATTACATTGCTGGGCCGGGCGGAAGGAAAAGGGCCCAGATATTCGACTGATTTTCGCGCGTGTTTTGTATGCTCATCAGGGAGTGACGAAGCAGATCGGCGGGTCGGTGCACGAGATCGCGGCCAAGGTGGACGAGTACGCCCGCGGCATGATCAGCGGCTCCGGGTCGTCGCTCTTCGAGGAGCTCGGGCTCTACTACATCGGCCCCGTCGACGGCCACAACATCGACGACCTCATCACCATCCTCCGGGAGGTCAAGGGCACCAAGACCACCGGCCCCGTGCTCATCCACGTCATCACCGAGAAAGGCCGCGGCTACCCCTACGCCGAGCGAGCCTCCGACAAGTACCACGGTAGATAACATACATGAATCATCAAGCACCACCGCATCTTTCTTGCATTTCATGGATGAATCGTTCATATGCACTATCATACATAGGGGAGTGTAATTAGCTGTTAATTGTTGTGTGTGATCGATCCATGGCGCAGGCGTGGCCAAGTTCGATCCGGCGACGGGGAAGCAGTTCAAGGTCCCGGCGAAGACGCTGTCCTACACCAACTACTTCGCGGAGGCGCTGATAGCCGAGGCGGAGCAGGACAGCAAGATCGTGGCCATCCACGCGGCCATGGGGGGCGGCACGGGGCTCAACTACTTCCTCCGCCGCTTCCCCAACCGGTGCTTCGACGTCGGGATCGCGGAGCAGCACGCCGTGACCTTCGCGGCCGGCCTGGCCTGCGAGGGGCTCAAGCCCTTTTGCGCCATCTACTCCTCGTTCCTGCAGAGAGGCTACGACCAGGTGGTGCACGACGTGGACCTCCAGAAGCTCCCGGTGAGGTTTGCCATGGACAGGGCGGGGCTGGTCGGCGCCGACGGGCCCACCCACTGCGGGGCCTTCGACGTGGCCTTCATGGCGTGCCTGCCCAACATGGTCGTCATGGCCCCGTCCGACGAGGCCGAGCTGCTGAACATGGTGGCCACCGCCGCGGCCATCGACGACCGCCCCTCCTGCTTCCGCTATCCGAGGGGCAACGGCATCGGCGTCCCGTTGCCGGAGAACTACAAAGGCACCGCCATCGAGGTGCGTTTCGATCTCGAGCTCATAACTCCGAGAGCAGATTAGAGACTGTGTACGCGACTGACGACTGATCTACGCATGTTCGGCAGGTCGGCAAAGGCAGGATCATGATCGAGGGCGAGAGGGTGGCGCTGCTGGGGTACGGGTCGGCGGTGCAGTACTGCATGGCCGCCTCGTCCATCGTGGCGCAGCACGGCCTCAGGGTCACCGTCGCCGACGCCAGGTTCTGCAAGCCGTTGGACCACGCCCTCATCAGGAGCCTCGCCAAGTCCCACGAGGTGATCATCACCGTCGAGGAAGGCTCCATCGGCGGCTTCGGCTCACACGTGGCTCAGTTCATGGCCCTGGATGGCCTTCTCGACGGCAAACTTAAGGTAATCGATTGATCGAAGCAACATTGTCAATTTTTCAGACAGACTGACGGACAGAGACTCAGAGAGCCAGAGACCAACACTGACGGCGTGAGTGACTGATGATGAATTTTTCTTTGGGTTGTGCAGTGGCGGCCGGTGGTGCTCCCCGACAAGTACATCGACCATGGATCGCCGGCCGATCAGCTGGTGGAGGCCGGGCTGACGCCGTCGCACATCGCCGCGACGGTGTTCAACATCCTGGGGCAGGCGAGAGAGGCCCTCGCCATCATGACGGTGCAGAATGCCTAGAGCCGCCGGTGTGCTGCCTCCTATAGAGAACCTTGTACATTTTGGTCGTTAGGTGATTCAGAGAGATTAGTCCGCGTCAGAAAATTAAATGATCCTCATCAGGGGAAACATGGTAGTTTTCGTTCTTTGGTGCACTGACGTTAATGTACATGGTTAATTTTTCTTGGAGTGGACACATACGTTGTCTTTGTATCTGTGAAATATGTTTATAAGAGCATCTACAATCGGACTTAGTAAATCCGGCCCCTCAAACACGCGCAGACGCCGCAGACGCGCGACCAGACACGTCCGCTGGCACTGACCGATCACACTTCATGCTTGATGCTATGCATCCGAATACCTAATATTTCATCCTTTAGATCCATACGAATCATAAAAGAAGTTCCTATGTACTACATACATCAAGCTAGCCTAAACTAAACTTCGTGGTCGGAGATGTGCACTACGTCCGTGCCGGGTGCTGGGTAGTTGGGTGCGTCGCAGGGCTCCGGCTCCTCCTCCTCATCCATATACGCAAGCGTCTCGTCGATGCCTACGGCGTTCTCCACCTCCACCTCCTGCAAATGACAGTGCTTGGCCTTCGACGCCGATTCTGATCGGAGGGAATCGAGTATCGCCTGCTGCTCCGCCTGCAGATCCGCGGCCCCAGCATCCCCCACGTCCTCGTCCTCCCCCCCCCCCCCCCCCCCCCCCCCCCCCCCCCCCCCCCCCCCCCCCCCCCCCCCCCTCCTCCTTCTCCCTAAGATCCACCGCATCCGGAGGTAGCCCCGCAGCGATCCGAGCTTCGCACATTTCACGGATCTGCTCAAGGAGTTGCAGCCCGTGCTCCGGCGTTAGATAGGGTAGTTCCTTACCCGACGGCATGGGGGCATGGCTTCTACTGGTGGCGGACGATGAGTGGAAAGTGGCGGCAGCGGAGGACGGGAGGGAAAAAATGTGGATGTGTATGGTTTCGGTGCGAGTGGTCGGCTTAAATAGTCGGGCTAGGGCGACGGAGGAGATGAGCTTTGGACCGCCGGGTTTATGGATGATTTCGCGTAGGATCCCAACGTTAGTCCGACGTGGCGGATGCGCCCGGCCGCGCTCGGGCCTTCCTATATCCGTCTCATATTTGGGTTGGATATGAGGGGTGCCGATCAGCTTAGGCGTTCAAAGCCCATTTGAAGCGCCCGTCTAGGTTACATTTCTTTACCGGTCACTAACCGGAATGTCTGCCCGGGCGTTTGAGGCAGGTTTGAAGCACCCTGCTGTAGATGCTCTAACAAAGACACAAGATGTGTCCAACTTTAAATTAATAAAGCCCACAAACCAGACATCATCCAACAGGTACTAATACAAACAAGCATGAAATAGAACAAGGAAGAAGCTCAGGACCGAGTTCGAAAGGGCATCAAACCCCGATAGAGGGCGCATGCCCGAAACATAACCTCAAAAGACCATCACTAAAATCAGTAAACCTGCTGCAGTTTTGTGTGTGTGTGTGAAGCAAGGAGCCTCCCACGTCGATTTCCATTAAAGCAACCGCCGACGCTTATACAAAGTATCAACATAAAAAGAAGAAGAAAAAAAACCCGAAAACAGGGCACTACAGACTACGGTGGAATTGCATATCACATACTTGAAACATAACAACAAACTACAAAAGCTCTAGAATCACATTAATCTCATGCTTGATCATCCACCTATTCTTCTCCCGGCCGGAGTCTCTATGCCTTCGACTAAAGATCTCCTGCACAACCTCCTTGATCCGCAGTGCCTCATCTTCACTTGCATTTCTGTCTTGGGTTCCGTGCAGAATTTTCCATGAGTTCAACAAAGAGTAAACTTGGAAAACTATAGAGGTGGGATATCAGGATAATTTTTTATATCAAAACAGCCATATTTCTAGTCTTCCAAATAGTCCAGTAAATGGTAGTCCCTCCAATCAAGACCAGCCTCCTGTTTTTCGTGGGGAAGGATCTGATACATCCACCCAGCATATTAGAAATCCCCTCAGGAGGTCTGGTGAGATCAAAGGTGTTACTCCCTCCGTTCCAAAATAGATGATTTTACTTTGTACTAACTTTAGTACAAAGTTGGGTCATTTATTATGGAACGGAGCGAGTAGATAATAACGAGAATAAAACGAGATAAAGAGACACGGATTTTTACGTGAAAACCCTTGCGGGAGAAAATCACAGACGCACGAAGGCGCAATCACTATGACGGAGGAGTATTACAAGCACGAGACGACAGACCGTCTTAGGTGCGACTACATGGGTATATATGAGGGCAATACATGAGAGTCATTGGAGGACAAGTAAACGAGTTGTACTCGTACGCGTCGGTACCAACGCAAAAGGCCCACACCGCATGTACTACGTCTAGTCCAATACGGTAGAATTTGGATCACAATTTAACAATCTCCACCTTGAGACAAATTCCCTCCGGTAGTCGAAGAAAGTGAATAACTCCATCCAAATCAGCATAAACACCTTGTGCGTCAAAGTCCATAGGACTAGTGAGAAATACCAACTAAGCCTGAGCAAAGATCAAACTTATTGGTCGGAACTGGCTTTGTCATCATATCAGCAGGATTATCATAAGTACTTATCTTGCATACCTTCAGATTGCCTTCAGCAACAACATCTCGAATATAATGAAATCTGACATCAATGTGTTTTGTCCTCTCATGATACATTGGATTCTTTGTAAGATATATGGCACTTTGACTGTCAGAAAATATGGTAGGGCAAGATGAATCTCCACAAAGATCAGTGTATAAACCTTTCAACCAGATAGCTTCTTTGCATGCCTCAGAAATAACCATATACTCGGCATCAGTAGTGGAACAACCCACAATAGACTGCAAAGTTGCTCTCCAACTCACAGCACAACCACCAATGATGAAAACATAACCCATGAGTGATCTTCTCTTATCCAAATCACCAGCAAAATCAGAATCAACAAAACCAACAAGTCCATCTCTTGTTTTCCCAAACTGTAAATAAGCATTAGAAGTACCACGCGGGTATCTGAAAATCCACTAAACTGCTTTCCAATGCTCTTTTCCAGGATTAGCCATGTATCTACTGACAACACTCAATGCATAAGATAAATCCGGACGAGAACAAACCATGGCATACATAAGTGAACCAACTGCACTCGAATAGGGAACTCTAGACATGTACTCAATATTTGCATCTGACTTAGGACATAAGGCTGATGATAATTTGAAGTGTGCAACTAATGGAGTACTTTCTTTATCAATATACCCCTTCTGACTTAGATATACTTTTCCAGACGGTCTATCTCTGGATATTTCCATGCCAAGTATTTTCTTTGCTGCACCCAAATCCTTCATCTCAAATTCATTACTAAATTGCTTCTTTAGTTCATCAATATCTGACATACTCTTTGCATCAATTAGCATATCATCAACATAAAGGAGAAAATAAATAGTTGAACCTTTGATAGTTTTCAAATAAACACAACTATCATAATAAGACCTTTTGAAACCTTGAGAGAGCATAAAGGTGTCAAATCTCTTGTACCACTGTCTAGGGGATTGCTTCAATCCATAAAAAGATTTCTTTAACTTACAGACAAACTTTTCTTTTCCAGGAATAACAAAATCTTCAGGTTGTTCCATATAAATTTCCTCTTCTAATTCACCATGTAAAAATGCAGTTTTAACATCCAATTGTTCAAGCTCAAGATCATGCATGGCAACAATACTGAGTAAAGTGCGAATAGAGCTATGCTTCACAACAGGAGAAAATACTTTGTTATAGTCAATACCTGGAATCTGACTGTAACCTGTAGCAACTAACCTAGCTTTATTTCTTGTCTCATCATTAGGAGAAACACCTTCTTTCCTCTTGAAACCCCACTTGCAACGAATAGGTTTCTTCTCTCTAGATAATTTTACTAAATCCCAAGTGCCATTCTTTTCAAGTGATTCCATCTCATCATGCATAGCAGTGATGTCTACTACACAACCTTCTTCTTGTAGACGTTGTTGGGCCTCCAAGTGCAGAGGTTTGTAGGACAGTAGCAAATTTCCCTCAAGTGGATGACCTAAGGTTTATCAAACCGTAGGAGGCGTAGGATGAAGATGGTCTCTCTCAAGCAACCCTGCAACCAAATAACAAAGAGTCTCTTGTGTCCCCAACACACCCAATACAAAGGTAAATTGTATAGGTGCACTAGTTCAGCGAAGGGATGGTGATACAAGTGGTATATGGATAGTAGATAATGGTTTTTGTAATCTGAAAATATAAAAACAGCAAGGTAACTAATGATAAAAGTGAGCATAAACGATATTGCAATGCGTTGAAACAAGGCCTAGGGTTCATACTTTCGCTAGTGCAAGTTCCATCAACAATAATAACAGAATTGGATCACATAACTATCCCTCAACATGCAACAAAGAGTCACTCCAAAGTCACTAATAGCGGAGAACGAACGAAGAGATTATGGTAGGGTACAGAACCACCTCAAAGTTATTCTTTCCAATCAATCCGTTGGGCTATTCCTATAAGTGTCACAAACAGCCCTAGAGTTCGTACTAGAATAATACCTTAAGACACAAATCAACCAAAACCCTAATGTCACCTAGATACTCCAATGTCACCTCAAGTATCCGTGGGTATGTGCAACACACAATCTCAGATTCATCTATTCAACCAACACAAAGAACCTCAAAGAGTGGCCCCAAGTTCTACCGGAGAATCACGACGAAAACGTGTGCCAACCCCTATGCATAGGTTCATGGGCGGAACCCGCAAGTTGATCACCAAAACATACATTGAGTGAATCACGTGATATCCCATTGTCACCACAGATACGCACGGCAAGACATACATCAAGAGTTCTCAAATCTTTAAAGACTCAATCCGATGAGATAACTCCAAAGGGGAAACTCAATTCATTACAAGAGAATAGAGGGGGGAAGAAACATCATAGGATCCAAATATAATAGCAAAGCTCGCGATACATCAAGATCGTATCACCTCAAAAACACGAGAGAGAGAGAGATCAAACACATAGCTACTGGTACATACCCTCAGCCCTGAGGGAGAACTACTCCCTCCTCGTCATGGAGAGCACCAGGATGATGAAGATGGCCACCGGAGAGGGATTCCCCCCTCCGGCAGGGTGCCGGAACGGGTCTAGATTGGCTTTCGGTGGCTATGGAGGCTTCTGGCGACGGAACTCCCGATCTATTGTGACCCCCGATGTTTTTAGGGTATATCTATATAGGCGGAAGAAGTACGTCAGGGGAGCCACGAGGGTGGAGGGCGCGCCCAGGGGGTGGGCGCGCCCCCTACCTCGTGGCCTCCTTGAAGCTTCCCTTACGTGCACTTCAAGTCTTCTGGACTTCTTTCCTTCCAAAAATGAGTCCCGTGAAGTTTCAGGTCAATTGGACTCCATTTGATTTTCCTTTTCTTCGAAACCCTAAAACAAGGTAAAACATAAACTGGCACTAGGCTCTGGGTTAATAGGTTAGTCCCAAAAATCATATAAAATAGCATATAAATGCATATAAAACATCCAAGGTTGATAATGTAATAGCATGGAACAATCAAAAATTATAGATACGTTGGAGACGTATCAGCATCCCCAAGCTTAATTCCTGCTCGTCCTCGAGTAGGTAAATGATAAAAACAGAATTTTTGATGTGGAATGCTACCTAACATATTTCTCTAAGTAATTCTCTTCATTTTGGCATAAATGTTCAGATCCATAGGATACAAGACAAAAGTTTAATATTCACATAAAAAAATAATACTTCAAGCATACTAACAAAGCAATCATGTCTTCTCAAAATAACATGGTCAAAGAAAGCTATCCCTACAAAATCATATAGTCTTTCTATGCTCCATCTTCACCACACAAAATATTTAAATCATGCACAACCCCGATGACAAGCCAAGCAATTGTTTCATACTTTTGATGTTCTCAAACTTTTTCAATCTTCACGCAATACATGAGCGTGAGCCATGTATATAGCACTATAGGTGGAATAGAAGAGTCATTGTGGAGAAGACAAAAAGGAGAAGATAGTATCACATCAACTAGGCGTATCAACGGGTTATGGAGATGCCCATCAATAGATATCAATGTGAGTGAGTAGGGATTGCCATGCAACGGATGCACTAGAGCTATAAATGTATGAAAGTTCAACAAAAGAAACTAGTGGGTGTGCATCTAACTCGCTTGCTCACGAAGACCTAGGGCATTTTAAGGAAGCCCATCATTGGAATATACAAGCCAAGTTCTATAATGAAAGATTCCCACTAGTATATGGAAGTGACAACATAGGAGACTCTCTATCATGAAGATTATGGTGCTACTTTGAAGCACAAGTGTGGTAAAAGGATAGTAGCATTGCCCCTTCTCTCTTTTTCTCTCATTATTTTTTTATTTTTTATTTGGGCCTTCTATTTTTTTGGCCTCTTTTTTTCTCTTTTTTTATTTGGGCTTCTTTGGCCTTTTTTTCGGAGTCTCATCCCGACTTGTGGGGGAATCATGGTCTCCATCATCCTTTCCTCACTGGGACAATGCTCTAATAATGATGATCATCACACTTCTTTTTACTTACAACTCAAGAATTACAACTCAATACTTAGAATAAAATATGACTCTATATGAATGCCTCCGGCGGTGTACCGGGATGTGCAATGACTCATGATTGACATGTATGAAAGAATTATGAACGGTGGCCTTGCCACAAATATGATGTCAACTACATGATCATGCATAGCAATATGACAATGATGAAGCGTGTCATAATAAACAGAACGGTGGAAAGTTGCATGGCAATATATCTCGGAATGGCTATGGAAATGCCATGATAGGTAGGTATGGTGGCTGTTTTGAGGAAGGTATATGGTGGGTTTATGATACCGGCGAAATTTGTGCGGTACTAGAGAGGCTAGCAATGGTGGAAGGGTGAGAGTGTGTATAATCCATGGACTCAACATTAGTCATAAAGAACTCACATACTTATTGCAAAAATCTATTAGTTATCAAAACAAAGTACTACGCGCATGCTCCTAGGGGATAAATTGGTAGGAAAAGACCATCGCTCGTCCCTGACCGCCACTCATAAGGAAGACAATCAATAAATAAATCATGCTCCGACTTCATCACATAACGGTTCACGATACGTGCATGCTACGGGAATGACAAATTTTAACACAAGTATTTCTCAAATTCACAACTACTCAACTAGCATGACTCTAATATCACCATCTCCATATCTCAAAACAATTATCAAGTATCAAACTTCTCATAGTATTCAATGCACTTTATATGATAGTTTTTATTATATCCCTCATGAATGCCTATCATATTAGGACTAAATTCATAACCAAAGCAAATTACCATGCTGTTTAGGACTCAAAATAATATAAGTGAAGCATGAGAGCTCATCTATTTCTACAAAATAAAACTACCACCATGCTCTAAAAGATATAAGTGAAGTAATAGAGCAAATGACAAACTACTCCGAAAGATATAAGTGAAGATCAATGAGTAGTCGGATAATTATGCAACTATGTGAAGACTCTCTAACATTTAATAATTTCAGATCTTGGTATTTTATTCAAACAGCAAGCAAAGAAAAATAAAATGACATTCTAAGAATGGCAAACATCATGTGAAGAAGCAAAAACTTAGGATCAACCGAAACTAACCGATAGTTGTTGAAGAAGAAAGCTGGGATGCCAGCTGGGGCATCCCCAAGCTTAGACGCTTGAGACCTATTGAAATATTATCTTGAGATGCCTTGGGCATACCCAAGCTTGAGCTTTTGTATCTCCTTAATTCCTCTCATATCACGGTCTCCCTAAATCTCAAAAGCTTCATCCACACAAAAGTTAACAAGGACTCGTGAGATAAGTTAGTATAAACCATTGCATAAACCTTATCATACTCTACTGTAGCAAATCACTAAAATTATTATTCAACATTGCATACTAAATGCCTCTGCATATTTAATAGTCCTATCCTCAAATAGAATCATTAAAGAAGCAAATATATGCAACAATGCAAACATAACAGCAATCTGCATAAACAGTACAGTCTGTAAAGAGTGCATCAACATCCATACTTCCCTAGCTCCAAAAAATTATTAAAGAAAATTCAAAATGTAGTAAATTTATCAGAGCTTAATATGAAAAAGGTTTCAACATTTTATAACATTCTGATTTTTCTAGGGAATTATTGCAACAACGGTAAATTTTCTGTTTTCAAACAGCAATATGTGGACTTCTAACATAGGCATAGTAAAGGCTATCAATGCCACTTTTATTGAAATAAAAGATGAAAAACATTGTTCTAAATAACATCAAGCAAATATTAACAAAATAAATTGACGCTCCAAGTAAAGCACATATCATGTGGTGAATAAAAATATAGCTTCAAGTAAAGTTACCGATGAATGAAGACGAAAGAGGGGATGCCTTCCGGGGCATCCCCAAGCTTAGACTTTTGTTTGTCCTTGAATATTACCTTGGGGTGCTTTGGGCATCCCCAATATTAGGCTCTTGCCACTCCTTATTCCATAATCCATCGAATCTTTACCCAAAACTTGAAAACTTCACTACACAAAACTTAACAGAAAACTCGTAAGCTCCGTTAGTATAAGAAAGCAAATCACCATCATAAGGTACTGTAATGAACTCATTCTAAATTCATATTGGTGTTAAACCTACTGTATTTCAACTTCTCTATGGTTTATAAACTCTTTTACTAGCCATAGATTCATCAAAATAAGTAAACAACACATGAAAAACAGAATCTGTCAAAAACAGAACAGTCTGTAGTAATCTGGATCAAACGTATACTTCTGGAACTCATAAAATTCTAAAATAAATTTCTGGACCTGAGGAATTTATCTATTAATCATATTCAAAAATAATTAACTAAATATCACTTTCTAAATAAAAATTGCAGCAATTCTCGTGAGCGCTAAAGTTTCTGTTTTTTACAGCATGATCACCAAGACTTTCCCCAAATCTTCCCAACGGTTCTACTTGGCACAAACACTAATTAAAAGCATAAAACCACGTCTAAATAGAGTCTAGATGAATTATTTATTACTAAACAGGATCAAAAAGCAAGGAACAGAAATAAAGTTGGGTTGCCTCCCAACAAGCGCTATCGTTTAACGCCCCTAGCTAGGCATGATGATTTTAATGATGCTCACATAAAGGATAAGAGTTGTAACATAAAGAGAGCATCAAGAAGAATATGACTAGCAAATTTAAGCCTAACCCACTTCCTACGCATAGGGATTTTGTGAGCAAACAACTTATGGGAACAATAATCAACTAGCATAGGAGGGCGAAACAAGCATAACTTCAAAAAATTAAGCACATAGAGAGGAAACTTGATATTATTGCAATTCCTACAAGCATATATTCCTCCCTAATAATAATTTTCAGTAGCACCATGAATGAATTCAACAATATAACAATCACATAAAGCATTCTTTTCATGGTCTACAAGCATAGAAATTTTATTACTCTTCACATAAGCAAATTTCTTCTCATGAATAGTAGTGGGAGCAAGCTCAACAAAATAATTATCATGTGAGGCATAATCCAATTGAAAACTAAAATCATGATGACAAGTTTCATGGATATCATTATTCTTTATAGCATACAAGTCATCACAATAATCATCATAGATAGCAACTTTGTTCTCCTAATCAATTGGAACCTCTTCCGGAATAGTGGATTCATCACAAAATAAAGTCATGACCTCTCCAAATCCACTTTCATCAATATAATCATCATAAATAGGAGGCATGCTTTCATCATAATAAATTTGCTCATCAAAACTTGGGGGACAAAAAATATCATCTTCATCAAACATAGCTTCCCCAAGCTTGTGGCTTTGCATATCATTAGCATCATGGATATTCAAGGAATTCATACTAACAACATTGCAATCATGCTCATAATTCAAATATTTAGTGCCAAACATTTTAATGCATTCTTCTTCTAACACTTTGGCACAATTTTCCTTTCCATCATACTCACGAAAGATATTAAAAAGATGAAGCGTATGAGGCAAACTTAATTCCATTTTTCTATAAACTAAACTAGTGATAAAACAAGAAACTAAAAGACTCGATTGCAAGATCTAAAGATATACCTTCAAGCGCTAACCTCCCCGGCAACGGCGCCAGAAAAGAGCTTGATGTCTACTACACAACCTTCTTCTTGTAGACGTTGTTGGGCCTCCAAGTGCAGAGGTTTGTAGGACAGTAGCAAATTTCCCTCAAGTGGATGACCTAAGGTTTATCAAACCGTAGGAGGCGTAGGATGAAGATGGTCTCTCTCAAGCAACCCTGCAACCAAATAACAAAGTCTCTTGTGTCCCCAACACACCCAATACAAAGGTAAATTGTATAGGTGCACTAGTTCGGCGAAGAGATGGTGATACAAGTGGTATATGGATAGTAGATAATGGTTTTTGTAGGTTTTTGTAATCTGAAAATATAAAAATAGCAAGGTAACTAATGATAAAAGTGAGCATAAACGGTATTGCAATGCGTTGAAACAAGGCCTAGGGTTCATACTTTCGCTAGTGCAAGTTCCCTCAACAATAATAACATAATTGGATCACATAACTATCCCTCAACATGCAACAAAGAGTCACTCCAAAGTCACTAATAGCAGAGAACAAATGAAGAGATTATGGTAGGGTACGAAACCACCTCAAAGTTATTCTTTCCAATCAATCCGTCGGGCTATTCCTATAAGTGTCACAAACAGTCCTAGAGTTCGTACTAGAATAACACCTTAAGACACAAATCAACCAAAACCCTAATGTCATCTAGATATTCCAATGTCACCTCAAGTATCCGTGGATATGATTATACGATATGCATCACACAATCTCAAATTCATTTATTCAACCAACACGTAGAACCTCAAAGAGTGCCCCAAAGTTCTACCGGAGAATCATGACGAAAACGTGTGCCAACCCCTATGCATAGGTTCATGGGCGGAACCCGCAAGTTGATCACCAAAACATACATCAAGTGAATCACGTGATGTCCCATTGTCACCACAGATATGCACGGCAAGACATACATCAAGAGTTCTCAAATCTTTAAAGACTCAATCCGATGAGATAACTCCAAAGGGGAAACTCAATTAATTACAAGAGAGTAGAGGGGGGAAGAAAAATCATAAGATCCAAATATAATAGCAAAGCTCGCGATACATCAAGATCGTATCACCTCAAGAACACGAGAGAGATAGATAGATAGATAGAGATCAAACACATATCTACTGGTACATACCCTCAGCCCCGAGGGAGAACTACTCCCTCCACGTCATGGAGAGCACCGGGATGATGAATATGGCCATCGGAGAGGGATTCCCCCTCCGGCAGGGTGCCGGAACGGGTCTAGATTGGCTTTCGGTGGCTACGGAGGCTTCTGGCGGCGGAACTCCCGATCTATTGTGCTCCCCGATGTTTTTAGGGTATATGGAAATATATAGGCGGAAGAAGTACGTCAGGGGAGCCACGAGGGGCCCACGAGGGTGGAGGGCGCGCCCAGGGGGTGGGCGCGCCCCGTACCTCGTGGCCTCCTCGAAGCTTCCCTTATGTGCACTTCAAGTCTTCTGGGCTTTTTTCCTTCCAAAAATGAGTTCCGTGAAGTTTTAAGTCAATTGGACTCCGTTTGATTTTCCTTTTCTTCGAAACCCTAAAACAAGGTAAAAACAGAAACTGGCACTGGGCTCTGGGTTAATAGGTTAGTCCCAAAAATCATATAAAATAGCATATAAATGCATATAAAACATCCAAGGTTGATAATATAATAGCATGGAACAATCAAAAATTATAGATACGTTGGAGACGTATCAAGCAGTCATCCACTTATTACTATCATCAGAAATAATAGCCTCGCAATATGAAGAAGGCTCAGAATTACCTTCAGTTTGTTCTGCAACAGATAAAGCAAAAGAAACAATATTGCACTCTTCAATTAACCTGTCAGGTTTATTAATACCCCGCCTAACTCTGTCACGTGCAAGATTCAAACTGGGCGGAACAATAGGCTGATTTGGAGTGGGAGTGACATGTTCATCATCGACGACGGGATCATCATGTGCATCAACAATTTCCTGACCAGATGTATCACCTGAATCAATAGCATGCTCCACCTGAACAGTAGGCTATTGAACAATAGGCTGTTGTTCATTCTCAACAGGAACATTAGTAGATGAAACACCATGTAACATAGCAGATTCATTAAAGATAACATTTCTGCTAATAACAACCTTCTGGGTTTCAGGATTCCATAATTTAAAACCTTTAACACTAGACTTATAACCAAGAAAGATGCACTTAACAGCTCTAGGCTCCAATTTTCCATTATCAACATGAGCATAAGCAATGCAACCAAAAACTCTCAACTGTGAATAATCAGCAGGTGAACCAGACCATACCTCAATTGAAGTTTTTTTATTAAGAGCAATAGATGGTGAACGGTTGATCAGATAACAAGCAGTGGAAGCGGCCTCAGCCCAAAAACGCATATGCAAACCTGCATTGGACAACATGCAACGGGCTCTGGAAATAATGGTCCTGTTCATACGCTCAGCAACACCATTTTGTTGAGGAGTATAAGGAACGGTGTAATGTCTGACAATGCCTTCAGACTTGCAATAATTCTTAAATTGCTTAGAACGGAATTCCATACCATTATCAATTCGAAGTATTTTTACCTTCCTTTTAGTTTGCCTCAAAATCATAATCTTCCACTCCTTAAATGCTGAGAATGCTTCATATTTATGCTTCAAGAAATAAGGCCAAACTTTTCTCGAATAATCATCAATAATAGTCAGCATGTAACTTGCACCACCTAGTGACTTCTTGTGAGATGGTCCCCATAAATCAGAATGCACATAATCAAGAATACCTTCGGTTGTACGAGTCGAAGTGTTGAACTTCACCCTCTTGTGCTTGCCGAAGATACAATGCTCACAAAATTTCAATTTACCAGGTTCATATCCATCAAGAAGACCTCTCTTATTTAACTCTGCTAAACCAAGTTCACTCATATGTCCAAGACGCATATGCCAAAGGTTAGCAGCATTACAATCAGAATTCTTTGAAATAGATGGAGTAGCGTTACCTGAAACGGTAGAACCTCGAAAGTAATAAAGACCATTGATCGAACTTAAGTCACCTTTCATCACAACAAGGGAGCCTTTGGTGACCTTCAAAACACTATCTCCACCTGAATACTTGTACCCCTTTGCATCAAGGGCACTCATAGAAATAAGATTTCTTTTCATCTTCGGAATAAACCGAACATCTGTCAAAGTTCTGATTATGCCATCAAACATCTTGATTCGAATAGAACATATGCCTTCAATCTTGCATGGTGAATTATCAAAACCCAAAACGGAACCAGCAGAAGTAGTGGAATCAAAAGTATTAAACCAATCTCTATGTGGACACATATGAAAAGTGCATGCGGTGTCAAGTACCCACTCATCATTGGTCTCATCACATCCAGCAATAACGACAAGAGCATCATCGAAACTATCATCACGAGCAACGTTAGCGGAATTTTCACTTTGTTTGTTACCTTTCCTCTTTTCCTTATTCTGCAACTTGAAACACTCTGAGATGCCATGCTCGTCTCTCTTGCAATATCTGCAATACTTCTTGTATCTAGATTGCGACCGGCCCCTGTAGCCGTTCTTACTTTTGCCTCTGTTTCCATTATGTGAGTTCTTCTCCTTTGTTCTACTAAGAACAGATAATCCATCGGATTGGGATGAACTAGAACCATCATGAGGCACCATTAATTTCATCTTCTTCTTAGAGTTCAAAGCTTCATAAACTTCATTAAGTGTGAGAGTATCACGACTGTATAATATGGTGTCTCTAAAATTTGTATAAGAACTTGGCAGTCAACAAAGTAACATTAAAGCAGTATCTTCCTCTTCATACTTAACCTCCATTGCAGCTAGACCGGATATGATCTCTTTAAATTCTGAAATATGATTCAAAACATTACCTCCCTCGGGTAACCTGTGCAGGAATAATTTTTACTTAAGATGCATCTTGCTGGTGAGATCTTTAGTCATGCAAATCCCTTCCAACTTTAACCATAGAGCGGCGGCAGTTTTCTCGCTCAAAACTTTCTGCAAAATATTATTATGCAAATGAAGTTGAATTTGTGACAAAGCCTTACAATCAATTCTTTTCTCCTCATCAGTCCAATCTTGAATTTGTTTTTTTCCAAAACTATCTAGTGTTTCATCATAGTCGGACTGTGCCAGCAATGCCCGTATCTTGACTTTACATAGGGTAAACCTTGTGTCACGGTCCAGCAGCGGAAGATCGTATTTCATGGAAGCCATGAGTAGATAAATCTGTGTACACAAAATAGTACAAGCCGGTAGAAAAATTCTTGACAGAAGTAATTAATGCGAAGCAACAAAGTCGAAAAAATAGCACCCGATAGATCATGGGTACACGGAGCAGCGGAGTACCGGACTAATAACCAACGTGCACTGTAGCCTCCACGTGACTAGCACTAGTTGAAGTAGTACGAGCCGATCAATGCTTGACGTGATTAGAAGTAGTACTCAACCAGCGATGATGTGAAGCGGTAGCAATCAGATCGTCCCTGCTGCCTCGGGACTTGAAGCGAACCCAACCGACGAAAACAAGCTGCAGCAACGCACGGCTCGGCGGATCTCTTGGCGACTTGGTCAAGAACGGCTGCAGCGGAAAAGCTTGGTCTGGCGACTTGGCGATTTGACTGGCAGCGGGGCAGCGGAAGTACTCCATGTTTTCGTCTCGGTGACTGCTCGGGTAGGAAACGGATCAGCGGCAGAAAAACATGTCGGTCTCGGCTATCTGCGGCGGCGGCGAACACGCCGCAATCCTAATGTCCTGATCTCAAATCTCGTATATTGCAACTTGGCTCTGTATATCACTTATTAGATAATAATAAGAATAAAACAAGACAGAGAGACATGGATTTTTACGTGGAAACCCTTGCGAAAGAAGTCACAGACGCACAAAGGCGCAATCACTATGATGGAGGAGTATTACAAGCACGAGACGACAGACCGTCTTAGGTGTGACTATATGGTGTATGTATGAGGGCAATACATGAGAGTCCTTGAAGGATAAATAAACGAGTTGTACTCGTACGCGTCGATACCAACGCAAAAGGCCCACACCGTATATACTATGCCTAGTCTAATACGGTAGAATTTGGATCACAATTTAACAAAAGGCGCACACAACCATTTGCCATACAAACCTGACCAAGCTACATTGGAATAACAAATGATTAATTCTCTCTACCTGCCGCAGTTTGTGAGTATGTTGTTCATAAGATCAACGTGACCCGATACTAATCTGAAAGCCCAATTAACTGTGAGGTCTTCAAAATTAGAAAGCATATTGTAAAAGAATTAAACGAGAGAGCTTTGAGAAATTGTTTACCCGTCAAAATCAGGTTACCCAATTTCAATTGAATACCTCGATTGAATGTGGGCTTAATTAAATTAGGGAGCTTAGTGTTTTATAGAGGATACGATCACTTGAAAGAATACCTCTCCAAGTTGGAGGGACAAATCCTTTCTTGGTCTCCATGTCTCACAACATGTTTTACGACGAATTCGAAAGCTATAACTACACAGTTACAAAGTAGCATTTGATAGACTCTAAGTAAGCCGATCCACCTCCCCAAAACATGTAAAGACTTCAAGACAAGAAAATGGCATATACTTCATCCGTTCCAAATTACTCGTCGCAAAAATGGATGTATTTAGAACTAAAATACATCTAGATACATTCATACCCGCGACAAGTAATTCGGAACGGAGGGAGTACATTGTACTTCAGACCAACAAATGATGATACCTCGTTGTTTCTCACCGGGTTGGCATCTCTATGCCCATGACTCATGATATATAGCCATCATCCCTAAGTTCTCGTCGTAAGCCCTACACTAAGATGGAAACTCCCGCCGGACTGACAACTCCTTCAAACCTGATGGAAGAATGGTGGCTCGGATGCAATTTTCACAAATCATTTGGGTGAGGTGGTGGCTTGTGCGGGAGGGGACGACCCAAAACCGCAAAATACTCGGCGATTTGGGGCTTATGTACTTGGGAAGAGTGGTTTTGTAGGCCCTTGTTGTCGATGATGGGGGGAGATTTCTCCTGCCTCGACACTGGGTTTATTGAGACTTGAGAGTTCATTTATCAAGCGTTCAGATTTGAGTTGATCTATGTGTTTCTGTTTTACTAACGAGCGATTTAGCTTCATACACTATTTAATGCAATGCATCGAGTGACAGCAAAGAAAGGCAAATAAAGAACAGTTATAAGTGCAGTTTCGAAGCTTTGATCATCTTTCACCATAAGGGGATTTGTCTAGGAGCCCTAGAGAATGATCTAGTAATTGGCGTTATGTGTCGTGATTCCAATTCCTTTATTTCACCATCAGCCTACTCCCACTCCACCGTTGCTGGTGGCTTCGATGTTATGTCCACGCAAACACGGTTAACGCCTCGCACATTGTTGCAGATCCTATTAGACACATCTGCCAGGAACTTGCGCTCAAAATAATACCTGAAAGAATTAAAAGAAAAGGACACCAGCTGTCAAAACATGCAAGAGCGTATCAAAAGCTCCAAAAAATAAAAGAGAAAGGCTAGATTCAACCACATAAGAGACATCTGTAATTACCAACACTTGTTAACAAAACGGGAGAGTTACCACAGAAACATCGCAATCTGTACACGACAATGCGTAAGGCGCTAAAAAATCCTATACCAAAGACCACATGGACATCGGACATAAGAAAGGCAACTAATACAAGAGTAAATACCATAAATACACACCATCCAACAATTAAACAAACTGTCCAAGAACTTAGCGATAACAGTTCAGACTTGAGAGACCAGCAATTGCCCATAGTTAGTACACAAATCAGATAACTAGGAATAACACAGCTTGGCAACACTGTTAACTGTACATTACAACTGAGGACCTTATGGATTTTGGGGGCTGGGCCTGAAAAGGGAAGGCCAAGAGGTAATGTAACATAGGTGAATGCTGAATTGTCTAATTCAAACTAGTACTCCTTCCATTCCTGAATATAAGCATTTTTAGAAATTTCAATACGGACTACATAAGGGGCAAAATGAGTGAAACTACACTCAAAACGGAGGGAGTAGTATTCACAAACTATTCTAGAAGGAACCGAGCAACCAAAGGGGAGGCGCGAATCCTAGAGCAAAAAAGCAACAGAACAGTATTTGCTCTAGTGCACCATTAGAGTACAATTGCATCATACAGTTGCCGCGCGCGCGCGGGGGGGGGGGGGGGGGGGGGGGGGGGGGGGGGGGGGGGGGGTATGATAGAGCTGTAGGTTCAGCATACCAATCTGCAGTCATGCCATCTTCACTAGTAATTGCCCTTAAAGTAACGGGGTAGCCGTAAGTTCTCTGGTCACCCTGGACTCCAACTGTTTCGACAGGCAAAAGCACAGCAAAAGCTTGCCAAATTGTATCATAGAGTCCTGCATCTCTAATGGCTTGAACATATATCTCATCCGCCTAGAAGACGTAAACAGAGCAGTCCACAATTAACACCATATATCAAAGATGATTTAGAAACCAATGGTTCAAAAAGATCAAACCTGACGAAGAATCTCCAAAGCATTGCCTTCTGTAACATCACCTGATGGGATACGTACAGCAAGACCAGGCCCGGGAAATGGGTGTCGCTTTAAGAATGACTCTGGGATATTTAAGATACTGCCTAACTTCCGCACCTTTTGCAGGACATAAATTTGACAAATAATAAGTAACAGGAATATTTTCTTCGAAAACAAACCAAAATAATTTCCCAGTATGGGGTATCTTTCAGTATAGCATGTCAGATCATGCAAAGCAAAGTATCAATAAATATATGAAGTACATATATGTATAGATGCAGATTAATACCTCATCCTTAAATAGGAGCTTCAGTGGTTCAATGAGCTTCAATTTCATATCTTCAGGAAGACCACCTACATTGTGATGGCTTTTGATGGTGTGGGAATGTGTCATACCACTCCCAGGGGGTGGGAATGATTCAATCACATCAGGGTATAATGTTCCTTGAACTAAATATTCAGGTCTTTTTCCTGTCTGCTGTTCTAACATGTGAGCAAATTCATCAAAGACAGCTATGAATTCTTTGCCAACAATCTTTCTTTTCATCTCTGGGTCTTTGACTCCTTTTAACTTGCTAAGAAATTGCTCCGAGGCATCAATACATGTGACAGGAAGGTGCAAGTCACTATTAAAGGTTGACATTACTCGTTCCTTCTCCTTGTATCTGCAGATAAGATCATATGTTAGTTTAGCTGCATACTGATTTCGAAGCAGAACATGCTGAAGGAACGGTTACCTCAATAGACCATTGTCAACAAAAACACAATGAAGCCTATCACCTATCGCGTTATGAACGAGTGTGGCTGCAACTGTCGAATCAACACCTCCTGATAACGCGCAAATCACATGTTCATCAGTCCCAACCATACTTTTGATGGTCTTAATTTCCTCATCCAGCACATCCTGAATCTTCCAGTCAGCTTTAATTCCACAAACATCAAAAAGAAAGCGGCGCAGTGTTTCCTTTCCTTGGGTCGAATGTGTCACCTTGTATAATCAGATGATTGAAAAGTTTATGACAGCCATGCTAGGGCATAAACAATTTTATGAAGAAGCATGTGTACTTCGGTATGCACTGCAAACCCAAACTAGTAAATGCACAATCAGCAATATGCAAGCTGTGATCAGTGTGATCCATACAGATGACCTTATATTCTCATCTTTCTTACCACAAAACAAACACTCACGTAAAGACACAACCCGCTACCCCAAAGGCTTGTTCCATCCCAAGAAACCCAAGTAATTTGTAGCTTAACTTAGAAAATAGCCGACTTATATTTCACTTATCACTTAGGCTTTGTTCGGTTAGCCCCTCCCCGCCGGGATTGGCGTCCAATCCCCGCCGAACCCCGTGGTTTCACCCCGACCGGGATTCGACCCCAACATACTTTATGAACGTGTTCGGTTAAACCCGGCTGGGGCTACACCCCCGTCCAATCCCCCTCAAACCCCGTGGAACTACCCGGGATAAAATCCTCTCCACTCTACCCGTGGAACCAATCCCTCCCGAGCGACGAAACGGTACGCCAGAAAACAATCGAGTCCCCGAGCTCTCTCTCTCTCTCTCTCCTGCGATTCAGCGGCGGCGGCGGCCGCGGCGGTGGCGCGGCCATCCGGAGGCGACGATGGTGGCATACTTCCCCACTCCTTCCTCCTCTCCCATCCGGTGAGCTTCTCCTCCTCTCCCATCCGGTGAGCTTCTCCTCCTCTTCCTTCCCCTCTACTTCTCCCACAGCTTCTAGGGTTCTTGAGTTTGACCTGAGGTTGACCAGCGGCAACGATTCATAGATGTGGATTAGAAAGGGAATAACCGAACAGGTTATGTATACAGGGATTCATGTGGACGGAGAATAGAGGGGTTTGGGTGACAATTCGGGGATCACCCAATCCCTAGGAGGTTAGAAACCACTCGTGGAATCGCCCCACTTCAACCGAACAAAGCCTTACGGAAAAGGGGCAGGTCGCCCTGCAGTTCAAACTCAAAATGTGTGTCTCGCAATCTCGCAAAATAAGCTAATCAACAGACGCAATGAACTTATTAGCATAATAATCTTAGTTTAAATCCATCTCCATCTATTCAAGATGACAGAATAAAACAGTAAATGATAGCTACCTCCGGGTGGTACTGGAGTCCATAGAAACGCTTCTCCCGATGCTCGATGGCTGCGATTGCGCCCTGCACACTTCGCGCCACAACCTCGAACCCCTGAGGCAGTCTGACCACCTCGTCGCCGTGGCTCATCCACACCGACTGTCTGATCCCCACCACGCTCTCCCCGTACAGCGCGGAGGACGGAGCGGTAGTCTCTACCTCCATATCGCCGTACTCCTGCCGCTCGCCAGCCTCGACGGCACCGCCGAGGGACTGAACTAGGAGCTGCATACCGTAGCACACGCCCAGAACGTGCGCGCCCGCGTCGGCAGCGAAATCGAGGAATCCCGCAGGGAAGGAGGGCGCGCCCGAGGCGTGGACGGAGTGGGGTCCGCCGGAGAGTATGACGGCGCGGGGACGAAACCCGGTGAGGGAGGAGAGCGGGGCGGTGACGGAGACGCACAGTGAGAGGACTCCCAGCTGCCGGACGCGGCGGGTGATGAGCTGGGTATACTGCGAGCCGAAGTCGAGGATGAGGACCAAGTTCTCGCCAGCGCCGGCGGATGTCGGGAGCGAGGAGGCGGAGGCGGAGCCCATGGCGGCTAGGCGGCGGAGGGGAATAGGGTTTTTGGCTTTGGGGTTTATTAGGGGTCGGAATGACCATGAGCTCTTTGGTTTCACCGGTATTTAAGATCCCAAAAGTTGTTCTTTTTTCCATTGTTATTTGACATTTTATTATTATTGTTTTCCATGGAATGTCATCATGGTATACTTTATTGTTCTTGTTGGGTCAAAATCTCCATACTTTCTATTACGTGTTTGTCCATAATTTGGCCTTACAATATGCTCACGCGCGCGTCCCTGTGATGTCGATCGTACGGCTAGAGTTAGCGCAAGCGAAATGGGACGATCAGAAGAAATGCACACGCACTGATAGGGATAGTCTTATGGGTTGTGTAGATAATTGGTAAATTATTGTAGCCAACAACCTAAAACATTATTTGGATTATCTAAGTATCTAAATAACTTGTGAATATATAAAATCAAGTTTTTTAGAAGCCTAAAAGATGTTTTTTATAGAAAAAAATGACTACTATACGTTTTTCGAAACATTCCTAATGAGTAGATTGTAGCAGTTAATCAATATACTTAAGTTGCCAACTCTGGCAAATAACTCGTCGAGATCGTACAAGGACAACGTCAACGGTGACCCGCTTTTGTGGGTGATGTGGGTGACGGAGCAGAGCAAGGTCGTGGCCTTCTCCTCGCGGATGTGAAGCGCTAGAGAGCTCGAGGACGCGGATAAACGACAACACAATTGTTTACCACGACACTAACGGTAACACAATCCTTGTAGGGTAACGTGCTACACAACAAAAATTTATGCTACACGATCACAACCAGGAACACTATGAAGATGGAGGTAACGATCAAACTCACCAACGAGCAGAGAAGCGAAAGCAGTGAAGAGTCGGTGCAGCGCAATGACCCGCAGCTAGGTTACACTTCCCAGCCACGAGAATGTTCCCCGAGACGAGAGTTGAATTAGACAACCCCTCCGAGGTATCCACGCTTTCCGAAGTAGTAGTCCGGCAGAGTTCGATGTCTAGGAAGAAGAACTGTGATAAAATTAGAGAGGGAGAGAAAGCCTGGCGGCTCTTCCGGTCTAATTATGAGTCTAATTCTATTAGACCAATTAGACTGAGATTATAACCTGTCTAATTAGGAACCTAAACACTTAGGCCAATTAGACCGGGAGAGCGTTGAGCTATGCGGAGAGAGTCCCATTGGATTGGTGTGTCTCAAGAGGAAGCCCTCCCCACATATATATATATAGGTGGAGGAAGAACGGGTGTCCAAGGAGGGGGAATCCTTCTCCTAAGAGGGGAAGGAAGCCTTCCCTTGCCAATTTGTCTTAGGGCCTGTCAAAGCCCATGGCGCCCCATTTGGGCTCCCATACGCCCACCAGGAGTCATCATCTCATGATGGTTCTTCACAACTTTCCTGCACAAATAAAATCATGAATTTTCCAGATATCTTGGGAACCCATTCTGATGACTCTGAAAACTTTTCATATATAGATCCAAACTTTCGGAAATCATGTTATACCTTTCCAGAATTCCAAGAGACCTCCTGGAACCATCCGAAACACTTTGGGAACTATCTGAAACTCTTTCGGTGCTTTTTAACCCGGTAATCACGAGTAGAACTTGTTAAGCGTGTGACGCTTCAGGTTTGAAAATAAGCGACGTGACCTGAAACCCCTTTTGGTCAATAGTTAACAGCACAATCTGGACACCCCTTATTAACTCCCACATATTCACAAAGTTCTTGAGCAAACCTTTGTTTACGAATACCATTCCCTTGCTTTGCGATACGTTTACGGAACCCAAGGAGAGATTATCAGTTTCCCCGTGATCAACTCCTTGATCCCTATACCGGTTACCCTCGTTACCGGTTTCACTCTCTTTACTCATATTTGTGTTCCAGTATCTCGTGATAATATTCACAAGTGTCTGGCCAGACAACAATGACACCGTAACACCGAGTGGGCCCATAGAGTATCTTTCTATCGTGAGAGGAGCAAACTCCAGTCTTGAACTATCGATACCGAGACATACGTTTCCGGTATACCTGTAAGTCACCTTTATTGACATCCATTTACGGAATGACATGTGGTAAACCCTGAAGTAACCATATGGTATGTTGGTTTGGTATACAATATTCTCATGGTCTAAGGAACAATGCAATCGTAAGCAAGTCATATGAAGTACCGATAACATGGCAACAATGACATCTCTCATTGGTTCGGAAGTTGTGTATATGATGATGAGCTAGTATTAGAGGTGTAATGATTAGGAAAACAAGGATTGCGGGTATTTCCACACATGTATTAGACCAGTCATGATCAGGAAAACAAGATCATCATCACAGACACAACTTCTGAATTACTGAGAGATGTCATCATAGAGATATCTATAACCGGGCGCCACAAGCCCGCCTCAAACGCCCGGGTAGATGGCCCAGTCACTGACTGGTCACAAAAATCCGACCCAGACGGGCCCGTTAAGCAGGCCTCAAATGCCCGGGCTAACCGGCACCCCTCACATCCAGCCCAAATATGGGGCGGATATGGAGGCGCCCAGGCGCGTCCGCCACGTCAGACCGAACATCCCTACCCCACCACAATTTGCACCCAATCCATCAAACCCTTCCTCCTCCTCCCGCCTCCCTTCTACCTTTCCCGTGCTCGATCCCTCGCCGTCTGACACCCTTGCTCCCCATCATCACCACCAGTCACGATTCGCCACCCTAGATGTTATCCAGCCTGTCCCCGACCGCCTCGACGGAAACTGCGTCCGCCTCTTCCGTGAGCGTCCCTTCCTTGGCTCCATCATGCAAGGCGGAGAACGTCGCCCAGAAGATCTAGCGACGCCGAGAGTGAGAGAGAGAAGCGGCGGCGGTGCAGGGAGGTGCGGACATGGATGAGCGGCTATCCCCCTCCCCCCGTCGCGCCCAGAACCCCGCACCCCCTTCCATCTATCCGCCGGCGCGGATTACACCTTCAGACCACTTCGGGACAGAGGAGGATCCGATAGCCGGTTGGGCCATTTTGAAGAGCTTTCTGCCCACGCAGATGCCGGATGTGGACGTATGTCACTCACCGCAGCTCATTCTGGCGCGGATGAGCACTGGCACCGGCGGCACCCGGGTTGCCCACAACATGTTCGACAAAATGATAGAACAAGAGTAAGCATGTTTTTGTTGCTCATGTCCGTTCAAAGTTTCATATGGTATGTTCAATGTTTTGCAGAGACCGCTAGTTCATTTCGAACATGATGAATGCTTGCAAACCATGATCATCTAGGAGGCATTCATGTCGAACATGATCAATGACAATGAAGGTCCAACCCAAATGGAGTGCCAATTGGGGGCACCACACTGAAGTTGGGACAACATCCGATCCCAATCCGAGCAAGAAGAAGAAGAAGGGGAAGACGATGAAGGTAAGAGGTCCGGCATTCTCAACTTTTGAGGACATCTTGTTGTTCAAAGCTTGGTTGGCCACAAATTTTAGCAATGGGTCCAATATGAGGCACCGAGCAAAAGGGGGACAAGTATTTAGAGAAGATTTGGAAGGAGTATCACGAAGAAAAGGAATATGTGGAGCCGCATCCTATCGTGACCAACCGAATGTGGCATCTCTGCAACATCAATGGGGGGTGATTCAAGGGGAAGTGAACAAGTATGTTGGCTACTACTCACAATTGACCAAACGCCCTCAAAGTGGGATGGGAGTGGCAACTCACGTATGTTCAATTGCTTCATCTTGTCATCATTTTCATATGCTTCTTGTGTTTGCATTGTCGTGCTCATACATATGTTGTTTGCTAGACGGCGGTGGTGGCCACTTTGTATCACGAGATGGAGAAGAAACCATTTGCTTTTAGCCATTGTTGCCTCGTTGGATCATATTGAATGGAGTGCCAAAGTGAACACAACTTTTGGCTGATCTCAAGGCCGGAAAAAAGAGGAATGATGGCTCAAGCTCCCACCAATCGATTCGGTTGGACGATGAAGAGGACGATGTTGTCGTCGAGAATGGAAGAGGCACCATGCCAAAGGTGAAGGAAATATGCCCTAGAGGCAATAATAAAGTTATTATTTATTTACTTATTTCATGATAAATGTTTATTATTCATGCTAAAATTGTATTAACCGGAAACATAATACATGTGTGAATACATAGACAAATAGAGTGTCACTAGTATTCCTCTACTTGACTAGCTCGTTAGTCAAAGATGGTTATGTTTCCTAACCATAGACATGAGTTGTCATTTGATAAACGGGATCGCATCATTAGGAGAATGATGTGATTGAGTTGACCCATTCCATTAGCTTAGCACTTGATCATTTTAGTTTACTACTATTGCTTTCTTCATGACTTATACATGTTCCTATGACTATGCGATTATGCAACTCCCGATTATCGGAGGAACACTTTGTTGAAGGAAATATGCCCTAGAGGCAATAATAAAGTTGTTATTTATATTTCCTTATATCATGATAAATGTTTATTATTCATGCTAGAATTGTATTAACCAAAAACTTAGTACATGTGTGAATATATAGACAAACTAAGTGTCACTAGTATGCCTCTACTTGACTAGCTCGTTGAATCAAAGATGGTTAAGTTTCCTAGCCATAGACATGAGTTGTCATTTGATTAACGGGATCACATCATTAGAGAATGATGTGATTGACTTGACCCATTCCGTTAGCTTACCATTCAATCATTTAGTATATTGATATTGCTTTCTTCATGACTTATACATGTTCCTATGACTATGATATTATGCAACTCCCCATTACCGCAGGAACACTTTGTGTGCTACCAAAAGTCACAACGTAACTGGGTGATTATAAAGGTCCTCTACAGGTGTCTCGGATGGTACTTGTTGAGTCGGCATAGATCAAGATTAGGATTTGTCACTCCGATTGTCGGAGAGGTATCTCTGGGCCCTCTCGGTAATGCACATCACTATAAGCCTTGCAAGCAATGCAACTAATGAGTTAGTTGCGGGATGATGCATTACAGAACGAGTAAAGAGACTTGCCAGTGACGAGATTGAGTTAGGTATTTGTTGGGGAACGTAGTAATTTCAAAAAAAATCCTACACACACGCAAGATCATGGTGATGCATAGCAACGAGAGAGGAGAGTGTTGTCCACGTACCCTCATAGACCGAAAGCGGAAGCGTTAGCACAACGCAGTTGATGTAGTCGTACGTCTTCATGGCCCGACCGATCAAGCACCGAAACTACGGCACCTCCGAGTTCTAGCACACGTTCAGCTCGATGACGATCCCCGGACTCCGATCCAGCAGAATGTCGGGGAAGAGTTCCGTCAGCACGATGGCCTGGTGACAATCTTGATGTTCTACTGTCGCAGGGCTTCGCCTAAGCACCATTACAATATTATCAAGGACTATGGTGGAGGGGGGCACCGCACACGGCTAAGAGATCAATGATCAACTGTTGTGTCTATGGGGTGCCCCTGCCCCCGTATATAAAGGAGCAAGGGAGGGAGGCGGCCGGCCTAGGAGGAGGGCGCGCCAAGGGGGGAGTCCTACTCCTACCGGGAGTAGGACTCCTCCTTCCCTTGTTGGAGTAGGAGAGAAGGAAAGAGGGGGAGAGGAACAAGGAAAAGTGGGCTGCACCCCTTGTCCAATTCGGACCAGAGGGGGGGCGCGCGCCTCCTTCCTTTCAGCCTCTCTCCTCTATTCCCGTATGGCCCAATATGGCCCATATACTCCCCGGCGAATTCCCGTAACTCTCCGGTACTCCGAAAAATACCCGAACCACTCGGAACCTTTTCGATGTCCGAATATAGTCGTCAAATATATCGATCTTTACGTCTCGACCATTTCGAGACTCCTCGTCATGTCCCCGATCTCATCTGGGACTCCGAACTCATTCGGTACATAAAAACTCATAAACTCATAATATAACTGTCATCGAAACCTTAAGCGTGCGGGACCTACGGGTTCGAGAACAATGTAGACATGACCGAGACACGTCTCCGGTCAATAACCAATAGTGGAACCTGGATGCTCATATTGGCTCCCACATATTCTACGAAGATCTTTATCGGTCAGACCACATAACAACATACGTTGTTCCCTTTGTCATCGGTATGTTACTTGCCCGAGATTCGATCGTCGGTATCTCAATACCTAGTTCAATCTCGTTACCGGCAAATCTCTTTACTCATTCCGTAATACATCATCCTGCAACTAACTCATTAGTTGCAATGCTTGCAAGGCTTAAGTGATGTGCATTACCGAAAGGGCCCAGAGATACCTCTCCAACAATCGGAGTGACAAATCCTAATCTCGAAATACGCCAACCCAACAAGTACCTTCGGAGACACCTGTAGAGCACCTTTATAATCACCCAGTTACGTTGTGACGTTTGGTAGCACATAAAGTGTTCCTCCGGTAAACGGGAGTTGCATAATCTCATAGTCATAGGAACATGTATAAGTCATGAAGAAAGCAATAGCAACAAACTAAATGATCAAGTGCTATGCTAACGGAATGGGTCAAGTCAATCACATCATTCTCCTAATGATGTGATCCCGTTAATCAAATGACAACTCATGTCTATGGTTAGGAAACATAACCATCTTTGATCAACGAGCTAGTCAAGTAGAGGCATACTAGTGACACTCTGTTTGTCTATGTATTCACACATGTATTATGTTTCCGGTTAATACAATTCTAGCATGAATAATAAACATTTATCATGATATAAGGAAATAAATAATAACTTTATTATTGCCTCTAGGGCATATTTCCTTCAGTCTCCCACTTGCACTAGTGTCAATAATCTAGTTCACATCGCCATGTGATTTAATACCAATAGTTCACATCACCATGTGATTAACACCCATAGTTCACATCGACATGTGACCAACACCCTAAGGGTTTACTAGAGACAATAATCTAGTTCACATCGCTATGTGATTAACACCCAAAGAGTACTAAGGTGTGATCATGTTTTGCTTGTGAGAGAAGTTTAGTCAACGGGTCTGCCACATTCAGATCCGTACGTATTTTGCAAATTTCTATGTCAACAATGCTATGCACGGAGCTACTCTAGCTAATTGCTCCCACTTTCAATATGTATCCAGATTGAGACTTAGAGTCATCTTGATCAGTGTCAAAACTTGTATCGATGTAACCCTTTACGACGAACCTTTTGTCACCTCCATAATCGAGAAACATATCCTTATTCCACTAAGGATAATTTTGACCAATGTCCAGTGATCTACTCCTAGATCACTATTGTACTCCCTTGCCAAACTCAGGGCAGGGTATACAATAGGTCTGGTACACAGCATGGCATACTTTATAGAACCTATGGCTAAGACATAGGGAATGACTTTCATTCTCTCTCTATCTTCTGCCGTGGTCGGGTTTTGAGTCTTACTCAACTTCACACCTTGTAACACAGGCAAGAACTCCTTCTTTGACTGTTCCATTTTGAACTACTTCAAAATCTTGTCAAGGTATGTACTCATTGAAAAACTTATCAAGCATCTTGATCTATCTCTATAGATCTTGATGCTCAATATGTAAGCAGCTTCACCGAGGTCTTTCTTTGAAAAAAATCCTTTCAAACATTCCTTTATGCTTTGCAGAATAATTCTACATTATCTCCGATCAACAATATGTCATTCACATATACTTATCAGAAATGCTGTAGTGCTCCCACTCACTTTCTTGTAAATACAGGCTTCACCGCAAGTCTGTATAAAACTATATGCTTTGATCAACTTATCAAAGCGTATATTCCAACTCTGAGATGCTTGCACCAGTCCATAGATGGACTGCTGGAGCTTGCATATTTTGTTAGTACCTTTAGGATTGACAAAACCTTCTGGTTGCATCATATACAACTCTTCTTTAATAAATCCATTAAGGAATGCAGTTTTGTTTATCCATTTTCCAGATTTCATAAAATGTGGCAATTGCTAACATGATTCGGACAGACTTAATCATAGATACAAGTGAGAAACTCTCATCGTAGTCAACACCTTGAACTTGTTGAAAACCTTTTTGCGACAATTCTAGCTTTGTAGATAGTAACACTACTATCAGCGTCCGTCTTCCTCTTGAAGATCCATGTAATCTCAATGGCTCGCCGATCAATGGGCAAGTCAATCAAAGTCCATACTTTGTTCTCATACATGGATCTCATATCAGATTTCATGGCCTCGAGCCATTTCGCGGAATCTGGGCTCATCATCGCTTCCTCATAGTTCGTAGGCTCGTCATGGTCAAGTAACATGACCTCCAGAATAGGATTACCGTACCACTCTGGTGCAGATCTTACTCTGGTTTACCTACGAGGTTCGGTAGCAACTTGATCTGAAGTTGCATGATCATCATCATTAGCTTCCTCACTAATTGGTGTAGTAGTCACAAGAACATATTTCTGTGATGAACTACTTTCCAATCAGGGAGCAGGTACACTTACCTCATCAAGTTCTACTTTCCTCCCACTCACTTCTTTCGAGAGAAACTCCTTCTCTAGAAAGGATCCATTCTCAGCAACGAATATCTTGCCTTCGGATCTGTGATAGAAGGTGTACCCAACATTTTCTTTTGGGTATCCTATGAAGATACACTTCTCCGATTTGGGTTTGATCTTATCAGGTAGAAACTTTTTCACATAAGCATTGCAACCTCAAACTTTAAGAAACGACAGCTTAGGTTTCTTGCCAAACCATAGTTCATACGGTGTCGTCTCGACGGATTTAGATGGTGCCCTATTTAACGTGAATGCAATTGTCTCTAATGCATAACCCCAAAACGATAGTGGTAGATCGGTAAGAGACATCATAGATCGCACCATATCTAATAAAGTACGATTATGATGGTCGGACACACCATTACACTATGGTGTTCCAGGTGGCGTGAGTAGTGAAACTATTTTACATTGTTTTAACTGAAGGCCAAACTCTCAACTCAAATATTTTACCTCTGCGATCATATCGTAGAAACTTTTATTTTCTTGTTACGATGATTCTCCACTTCACTCTGAAATTCTTTGAACTTTTCAAATGTTTCAGACTTGTGTTTCATTAAGTAGATATACCCATATCTGCTCAAATCATCTGTGAAGGTCAGAAAATAACGATACTTGCCGTGAGCCTTAACACTCATCGGACCGCATACATCAGTATGTATTATTTCCAATAAGTCAGTTGCTCGCTCCATTGTTCCAGAGAACGAAGTCTTAGTCATCTTGCCCATGAGGCATGGTTCGCAAGCATCAAGTGATTCATAATCAAGTGATTCCAAAAGTCCATCAACATGGAGTTTCTTCACGCGCTTTACACCAATATGACCTAAACGGAAGTGCCACAAATAAGTTGCACTATCATTATTAACTTTGCATCTTTTGGTTTCAATATTATGAATATGTGTATCACTATGATCGAGATCCAATGAACCATTTTCATTGGGTGTGTAACCATATAAGGTTTTATTCATGTAAACAGAACAACAATTTATTCTCTTACTTAAATGAATAACTGTATTGCAATAAACATGATCAAATCATATTCATGCTCAACGCAAACACCAAATAACACTTATTTAGGTTCAACACTAATCCCGAAAGTATAGGGAGTGTGCGATGATGATCATATCAATCTTGAAACCACTTCCAACACACGTCGTCACTTCACCCTTAACTAGTCTCTGTTCATTCTGCAACTCCCGTTTCGAGTTACTACTCTTAGCAACTGAACTAGTATCAAATACTAAGGGGTTGCTATAAACACTAGTAAAGTACACATCAATAACATGTATATCAAATATACCTATGTTCACTTTGCCATCCTTCTTATCCGCCAATTACTTGGGGTAGTTCCGCTTCCAGTGACCAATCCCTTTGCAGTAGAAGCACTCAGTTTCAGGCTTAGGTCCAGACTTGGGTTTTTCACTTGAGCAGCAACTTGCTTGCCGTTCTTCTTGAAGTTCCCTTTCTGCCCTTTGTCCCTTTACTTGAAACTAGTGGTTTTGTTTACCATCAACACTTAATGCTTTTCTTGATTTCTACCTTCGTCGATTTCAGCATCACGAAGAGCTTGGGAATCGTTTCTGTTATCCTTGCATATTATAGTTCATCATGAAGTTCTACTAACTTGGTGATGGAGACTAGAGAATTCTGTCAATCACTATTTTATCTGGAAGATTAACTCCCACTTGATTCAAGCGATTGTAGTACCCAGACAATCTGAGCACATGCTCACTGCTTGAGCTATTCTCCTCCATCTTTTAGCTATAGAACTTGTTGGAGACTTCATATCTCTCAACTCGGGTATTTGCTTGAAATATTAATTTCAACTCCTGGAACATCTCATATGGTCCATGACGTTCAGAACGTCTTTGAAATCCCAATTCTAAGCTGTTAAGCATGGTGCACTAAACTATCAAGTAGTCATCATATTGAGCTAGCCAAACGTTCATAACATCTGCATTTGCTCCTGCAATAGGTTTGTCACCTAGCGGTGCATCAAGGACATAATTCTTCTGTGCAGCAATGAGGATAATCCTCAGATCACGGATCAAATCCGCATCATTGCTACTAACATCTTTCAACTTAGTTTTCTCTAGGAACATATCAAAAATAAAACAGGGGAGCTAAACGCGAGCTATTGATCTTCAACATAGATATGCTAATACTACCAGGACTAAGTTCATGATAAATTTCAATTCAATTAATCATATTACTTAAGAACTCCCACTTAGAAAGACATCCCTCTAATCTTCTAAGTGATCACGTGATCCAAATCAACTAAACCATAATCGATCATCACGTGAAATGGAGTAGTTTTCAATGGTGAACATCACTATGTTGATCATATCTACTATATGATTCACGCTCGACCTTTCGGTCTCAGTGTTCCGAGGCCATATCTGCATATGCTAGGCTCGTCAAGTTTAACCTGAGTATTCTGCGTGTGCAAAACTGACTTGCACCCATTGTAGATGGACATAGAGCTTATCACACCCGATCATCACGTGGTGTCTGGGCACGACGAACTTTAGCAACGGTGCATACTCAGGGAGAACACTTTTATCTTGAAATTTAGTGAGAGATCATCTTATAATGCTACCGTCAATTAAAGCAAGATAAGATGCATAAAAGATAAACATCACATGCAATCAAAATATGTGACATGATATGGCCATCATCATCTTGTGCCTTTGATCTCCATCTCCAAAACATCGTCATGATTTCCATCGTCACCGGCATGACGCCATGATCTCCATCATCTTGATCTATATCAATGTGTCGTCACATGGTCGTCTCGCCAACTATTGCTCTTGCAACTATTGCTATCGCATAGCGATAATTGTAAAGCAATTATTTGGCGCTTGCATCTTATGCAATAAAGAGACAACCATAAGGCTTCTGCTAGTTGCCGATAACTTCAACAAAACATGATCATCTTATACAACAACTTATATCTCATCACGTCTTGACCATATCACATCACAACATGCCCTGCAAAAACAAGTTAGACGTCCTTTACTTTATTGTTGCAAGTTTTACGTGGCTGCTACGGGCTGAGCAAGAACCGTTCTTACCTACGCATCGAAAACCACAACGATAGTTTGTCAAGTTAGTGCTGTTTTAACCTTCTCAAGGACCGGGCGTAGCCACACTCGGTTGAACTAAAGTTGGAGAAACTGACACCCGCTAGTCACCTGTGTGCATAGCACGGCGGTAAAACTAATCTCGCGTAAGCGTAAGCGTAATGTCGGTCCGGGCCGCTTCATCCAACAATACCGCTGAACCAAAGTGTGACATGCTGGTAAGCAGTATGACTTATATCACCCACAACTCACTTGTGTTCTACTCGTGCATATGACATCTACGCATAAAACCTGGCTCGGATGCCACTGTTGGGGAACGTAGTAATTTCAAAAAAATTCCTACACACACGCAAGATCATGGTGATGCATAGCAACGAGAGAGGAGAGTGTTGTCCACGTACCCTCGTAGACCGAAAGCGGAAGCGTTAGCACAACGTGGTTGATGTAGTCATACGTCTTCACGGCCCGACCGATCAAGCACCGAAACTACGGCACCTCCAAGTTCTAGCACACGTTCAGCTCGATGACGATACCCGGACTCCGATCCAGCAGAATGTCGGGGAAGAGTTCCGTCAGCACGACGGCGTGGTGACGATCTTGATGTTCTACTGTCACAGGGCTTCGCCTAAGCACCACTACAATATTATCGAGGACTATGGTGGAGGGGGGCACAACACACGGCTAAGAGATCAATGATCAACTGTTGTGTCTATGGGGTGCCCCCCTTCCCCCGTATATAAAGGAGAAAGGGAGGGAGGCGGCCGGCCTAGGAGGAGGGCGCACCAAGGGGGGAGTCCTACTCCTACTGGGCGTAGGACTCCTCCTTCCCTTGTTGGAGTAGGAGAGAAGGAAAGAGGGGGAGAGGAACAAGGAAAAGTGGGTTGCACCCCTTGTCCAATTCGTACCAGAGGGGGGGCGCGCGCCTCCTTCCTTTTGGCCTCTCTCCTTTATTCTCGTATGGCCCAATAAGGCCCATATACTCCCCGGCGAATTCCTGTAACTCTCCGGTACTCCGAAAAATACCCGAATCACTCGGAACCTTTCCGATGTCCGAATATAGTCGTCCAATATATCGATCTTTACGTCTCGACCATTTCGAGACTCCTTGTCATGTCCCCGATCTCATCCGGGACTCCGAACTCCTTCGGTACATCAAAACTCATAAACTCATAATATAACTGTCATCGAAACCTTAAGCGTGCGGACCCTACGGGTTCGAGAACAATGTAGACATGACCGAGATACGTCTCCGGTCAATAATCAATAGCGGAACCTGGATGTTCATATTGGCTCCCACATATTCTACGAAGATCTTTATCGGTCAGACCGCATAACAACATACGCTGTTCCCTTTGTCATCGGTACGTTACTTGCCGAAGATTCGATCGTCGGTATCTCAATACCTAGTTCAATCTCGTTACCGGCAAGTCTCTTTACTCGTTCCGTAATACATCATCCTGCAACTAACTCATTAGTTGCAATGCTTGCAAGGCTTAAGTGATGTGCATTACCGAGAGGGCCTGGAGATACCTCTCCGACAATCGGAGTGACAAATCCTAATCTCAAAATACGCCAACCCAACAAGTACCTTTGGAGACACCTGTAGAGCACCTTTATAATCACCCAGTTATGTTGTGACGTTTGGTAGCACACAAAGTGTTCCTCCGGTAAACGGGAGTTGCATAATCTCATAGTCATAGGTGTTGGAAATATGCCCTAGAGGCAATAATAAATTGGTTATTATTATATTTCCTTGTTCATGATAATCGTTTATTATCCATGCTAGAATTGTATTGATAGGAAACTCAGGTACATGTGTGGATACATAGACAACACCATGTCCCTAGTAAGCCTCTAGTTGACTAGCTCGTTGATCAATAGATGGTTACGGTTTCCTGACCATGGACATTGGATGTCGTTGATAACGGGATCACATCATTAGGAGAATGATGTGATGGACAAGACCCAATCCTAAGCCTAGCACAAGATCGTGTAGTTCGTTTGCTAAAGCTTTTCTAATGTCAAGTATCATTTCCTTAGACCATGAGATTGTGCAACTCCCGGATACCGTAGGAGTGCTTTGGGTGTGCCAAACGTCACAACGTAACTGGGTGGCTATAAAGGTACACTACATGTATCTCCGAAAGTGTCTGTTGGGTTGGCACAAATCGAGACTGGGATTTGTCACTCCGTGTAAACGGAGAGGTATCTCTGGGACCACTCGGTAGGACATCATCATAATGTGCACAATGTGACCAAGGAGTTGATCATGGGATGATGTGTTACGGAATGAGTAAAGAGACTTGCCGGTAACGAGATTGAACAAGGTATCGGGATACCGACGATCGAATCTCGGGCAAGTACAATACCGCTGGACAAAGGGAATTGTATACGGGATTGATTGAATCCTCGACATCGTGGTTCATCCGATGAGATCATCGTGGAACATGTGGGAGCCAACATGGGTATCCAGATCCCGCTGTTGGTTATTGGCCGGAGAGTTGTCTCGGTCGTGTCTGCATGGTTCCCGAACCCGTAGGGTCTACACACTTAAGGTTCGGTGACGCTAGAGTTGTTATGGGGAATAGTATGTGGTTACCGAAGGTTGTTCGGAGTCCCGGATGAGACCCCGGACATGACGAGGAGCTCCGGAATGGTCCGGAGGTGAAGATTGGTATATTCGACGAAGGGTATTGGAGTCTGGAAGTGTTCCGGGGGTATCAGGCTATGACCAGCATGACCGAAAGGTGTTTCGGGAGCCCCGACAAGTGTGGGAGGGCCTCAGGGCCAAAGGGGAAGGGGCAAACCAGCCCACTAAGGGGTGGTGCGCCCCCCACACCCTTTCCCACGTTACTTGGGGGGTTGGGGTGCCTCCACCTGGCTTGGGAGTCAAGCCTCCACCTGCTTGGCTTGGGGGGCAAGTCTCCCTAGGATTTTCCCTAGGGAGATCCAATCTGCCTAGCCGCCGCCCCCTAGGGGAAACCCTAGGGCGCCTCCCCCTCTCCCCTTGCCCCTATATACAGTGGAGGGGTGGGAGGGAAGCCGTGACCCTTTCCCTGGCGCAGCTCTCCCTCCTCCTACACCTCCTCCTCCTCCATAGTGCTTGGCGAAGCCCTGCTGGAGAACCACGAGCTCCATTGCCACCATGCCGTCGTGCTACTGGAGTTCTCCCTCAACTTCTCCTCTCCCCTTGCTGGATCAAGAAGGAGGAGACGTCCCCGGGCTGTACGTGTGTTGAACGCGGAGGCGCCGTCCGTTCGGCGCTAGATCGGAATCAACCGCGATCTGAATCGCCGTGAGTACGACTCCTTCATCTGCGTTCTTGCAACGCTTCCGCTTAGCGATGTACAAGGGTATGTAGATGCACTCTCCTTCCCCTCGTTGCTAGATTACTCCATAGATTGATCTTGGTGATGCGTAGAAAATTTTGAATTTCTGCTACGATCCCCAACAATAGGAACATGTATAAGTCATGAAGAAAGCAATAGCAACAAACTAAACGATCAAGTGCTATGCTAACGGAATGGGTCAAGTCAATCACATCATTCTCCTAATGATGTGATCCCGTTAATCAAATGACAACTCATGTCTATGGTTAGGAAACATAACCATCTTTGATCAACGAGCTAGTCAAGTAGAGGCATACTAGTGACACTCTGTTTGTCTATGTATTCACACATGTATTATGTTTCTGGTTAATACAATTCTAGCATGAATAATAAACATTTATCATGATATAAGGAAATAAATAATAACTTTATTATTGCCTCTAGGGTATATTTCCTTCAGTATTAAGATACCGACGATCGAATCTCGGGCAAGTAACATACCGATGACAGAGGGAACAACGTATGTTGTTATGCGGTTTAACCGATAAAGATCTTCGTAGAATATGTAGGAGCCAATATGAACATCCAGGTTCCGCTATTGGTTATTGACCGAAGACGTGTCTCGGTCATGTCTACATAGTTCTCGAACCCGTAGGGTCCGCACGCTTAACGTTCGGTGACGATCGGTATTATGAGTTTATGTGATTTGATGTACCGAAGGTAGTTTGGAGTCCCAGATGAGATCGGGGACATGACCAGGAGTCTCGAAATGGTCGAGACGTAAAGATCGATATATTGGACGGCTATACTCGGACATCGGAAAGGTTCCGAGTGATTCGGGTATTATTCGGAGTACGGGGGAGTTACGAGAATACGGGGAAGAAGTATTGGGCCTCATGGGCCAAGTGGTGGAAGAGAGGAGGCAGGGCGCGCGGCCCCCCTAGCCCAAACCGAATTGGACTAGGGGGCGAGCCCACCTTTCCTCCTTTCCTCCCTCTCCTTCCTTCTTCCTCTCCTCCTTCATTTCCTCCTAGTAGGAGTAGGAAAGGGGAGTCCTACTCCTACTAAGAGGAGGACTCCTCCTCCTGGCGTGCCCTACAGGGGCCAGCCGGCCTCCCCCTCGCTCTTTTATATACGGGGGCAGGGGGCACCCTAGAACACACAAGTTGATTGTTCCAAGTCGTGTGCGGTGCCCCCCTCCACCATAATCTACCTTGATCATACCATAGCGGTGCTTAGACGAAGCCCTGCGTCGGTAGCAACATCATCACCGTCATCACACCGTCATGCTGACGGAACTCTCCTATGAAGCTCTGCTGGATCGGAGTTCGTGGGACGTCATCGAGCTGAACGTGTGCTGAACTCGGAGGTGCCATGCGTTCGGTACTTGGATCGGTCGGACCATGAAGACGTTCGACTACATCAACCGCGTTCTCATAACGCTTCTGCTTACGGTCTACGAGGGTACATAGACGATACTCTCCCCTCTCATTGCTATGCATCACCATGATCTTGCATGTGCGTAGGAAAATTTTGAAATTACTACATTCCCCAACAGTGGCATCCGAGCCAGGTTTATGCGTAGATGTTATATGCATGAGTAGAACACAAAGGAGTTGTGGGCGTGGGTATATACATATTGCTTGCCGTCACTAGTTGATTCTTGATTTAGCGGCATTGTTGGATGAAGCGGCTCAGACCGACATTACGCGTACGCTTACGCGAGACTGGTTCTACCGACGTGCTTCGCACACAGGTGGCTAGTGGGTGTCCGTTTCTCCAACTTTAGTTGAATCAGATTCAATGAACATGGTTCTTTCTGAAGATCCAAAAGCAATCACTATACCGCGTTGTAGTTTTGATGCGTAGGTAAGAACGGTTCTTGCTCAGCCCGTAGCAGCCACGTAAAACTTGCAACAACAAAATAGAGGACATCTAACTTGTGTTTGCAGGGCATGTTGTGATGTGATATGGTCAAGGCATGATGCTATATTTTATTGTATGAGATGATCATGTTTTGTAACAGAGTTATTGGCAACTGGCAGGAGCCATATGGTAAAGTCGATTTATTATATGCAATGCAATCGCCCTGTAATTGTTTTACTTTATCACTAAGCGGTAGCGATAGTCGTAGAAGCAACAGTTGGTGAGACGACAACGATGCTACGATGGAGATCAAGGTGTCGCGTGATGACCCACAAGTATAGGGGATCTATCATAGTCCTTTCGATAAGTAAGAGTGTCGAACCCAACGAGGAGCCGAAGGAAATGATAAGCGGTTTTCAGCAAGGTATTTTGTAACGCCCCAAGACCGACGCTTCAGATGCCTTCCATGTTTTCCGGGTTTTCGTCGTGTGAGTTGTTTGGTTCGTTGCATTCATCATTGCATCATGTCATCATGTCTTTAATCTTTCTAGCTCAACTAATTAAATTGTATGGATCTTTGATTCATTTAAATCGAGGGATATTCACATGGTGATTCTCTTTATAACATATCCTCCCAATATTAGGGGGCTATAATAAATATTCCATCCTTTGGAATTTACCACAACACACTTGCAAAATATTCCATGCTTTTCTTACTAAATTCCTCGTCTCCAAACCTTGCCCTAAATGCTTTCTTCACTTTCCAGAGTTCCACCAAAAACCTCAACATTTTTGGACACTTCTATAACCCAGCCCTAGTTCAAACCCATTTGAATTAAATTCAAATGAGTTTGAATTACATCTTTCAATCATGCCTCTCCTATTTTTCGTGGACCGTGCACATTTTTACGAGTCCGCGAAAATTATCCCCATGCCCAGATTCCACCCCTACCTTCTCTTTATTTTTTTTCTATTTTTCTGTTTTGTTTTAAAATGGAAAAGAGTGTAGAGAGGGGAGAACCTAGCCCACCAAATTGGCCTAAGGCCCAGCCGCCGGCCTCCCTAGGCGCAACCCTCCCTCTCCACTTGGACCTCCTAGCAGACCGGCCCACCTAACCCTCTAACCTAGCCCGGTCCCCACTCCCTTCCCTCATCCTCCCTCCAGCGCCGCCAGGAGAGGACCGCTTCGCACTCGACCCTGCCTCCTCTCGATCCTTGCAGCGCCCACGCCCGATGCCTTTCCTCCTCCCATCAACCTTCCATCGCAGACGCCGCCGCCTGGAGCTTCACCGCCGCCAAGCGCCGCCAGCTCCACCTCCACCTCCACCTCGCCTCTCCGCAAACCCCACTGATGCTTCTTCCAGCGTCGCAGGATGCGTCCAGGGAACCAATCCCCATGGCGCTGTCGTCTCAAGGCCATGCCGCCGACGGGATCCTGCGTGCCTCTGCCCGGATCAGCCTGCGCGCCTGTTCTTGCCGTCCTCGACCTCCTCCCCGAGCTGGAGCCTCTCCTCCATCCCTCTGTGCCGCCTCCCTTGCAGCGCCCATCTCCTCGAGCTGCTTCATCGCCCACAGCCTCCTCTCAGTCCTCCTCGAGCCCCTCGGCTCCCTCCACCGTAGCCGGCCAACTCCGGCTACCTCCTCTGCCTTCACCTTCTCGTCATCCTTGGGATCTGCGAGAAGCAGCTCCGAAGCGGTCCAGCAGCCCGAGGTTGTAGCAGCATCGGTACAGGCATGTCGGGCTCCCGAGCGCCTCCTCCCGTCGGCCTGGCGTGCAGCAGCAGCGTACCACTTCGCCCTTCGTGCGTCTCCGCTTTCTGTTGATGCTAAGACCGTGGCTCTAAGACCGTATCTGGTTCGTCAAGTGCTATTGTCTCGGATTGCGCCAAGTACCACGACGCTCAGAGCCCTCAGATCCGTCAAGTTCGACTACAACATGTGTACAAGTACGCGGACTCGCCAAGTACCACTTCATGTCAGCAAGACCCGCAAGTCGGACCCCGAACAATTGACGACTCGTGGACCATGTACAACTTCAGGCGCCGAACACCCGGGTAGCACAAATGCCAAGTACCCCAGAGACCACTTGGACGTCAAGTACCGTCGAGCCGCGAAGACTCTGTGGATGTCATGTTCCTCGCGTGACCCTGAACATCTACGGAAACTTGTGCGACTAAGAACGTGAACCACTACCGTCGAACCCCGAAGGACTCGGATTCGTCAAGTCCCCCTCCGAACCGGGAACCACTACTTCCGCTAACATCTAACCTAAACTGTCCATAAATGCACGCTTCAAAGGTATAACCCCGAGATGACCATCCGAGAACGAATGCTTGTGATGTGTTGTATGAGATGCCTGTGTTTCCTCCATGTCCGAATTGATCCTTGCACGTTCCTCATTTCCTTGCCACCGTCATGTGGGAACCCGGTTTCTGGGAGCACCCCATCAATCTTGCATGACACACTCACACCCACTTCCTTTTGCACCGGTATCTCCGTGAGCTTCCAGAACCGATATGGTGTTGTGGCATCATTTTCGGATTCATCACCGTGGCACCATTTCTTTCCACCACGGTGACAAAATGCCCCATATCTTATAACATGCCAACATTTTCATAAATATTGCATAAAACTTGCACATGCCATTTGCATCATGATAATAACCTTTAAAATGTTTAAAATTGTTGTTTACTTTAAATTGCTGAATGCACATGAGGGTTTATCGGAATTGTTGTTTGATGTTTCCGGCCTCATTTAAAATGCCTAACTATGTATTTTACTCATGTTTCACCCCTTGCCATGTCTAATAACATTTAATATTGTTGGGTACCTGAACGAGAGAGAACTAAATAAGTCATGTGGTGTTTCGTCAATATGCAACTCGTTGCATATTGAGCTCCACTTAATTTGTAGTTTTGTTTGTGCACTTTGCCATGCCATGCCTCATTAATCCGGACATGCATCATACTTTATTGTGCATCATGCCATGTTTATGTGATGGTTGTTTACTATGTTGTTTGCTTCTTTCCGGTGTTGCTTCTTCGGGTTAGATCCGATAACGTCGCGTTTGTGAGGATCCGTTCGACTACGTCCGTTTGTCTTCTTCATGGACTCGTTCTTCTTGCTTGCGGGATCTCAGGCAAGATGACCATACCCTCGAAATCACTTCTATCTTTGCTTGCTAGTTGATCGCTCTGTTACTATGCCGCGCTGCCTACCACTTGATATATCATGCCTCCCATATTGCCATGTCAAGCCTCTAACCCACCTTTCCTAGCAATCCGTTGTTTGGCTATGTTACCGCTTTTTCTCAGCCCCTCTTATAGCGTTGTTAGTTGCAGGTGAAGCTGATGTTCGTTCCATGTTGGAACATGGTTATGTTGGGATATCACAATATCTCTTATTTAACTAATGCATCTATATACTTGGTAAAGGGTGGAAGGCTCGGCCTTATGCATGGTGTTTTGTTCCACTCTTGCCGCCTTAGTTTCCGTCATACCGGTGTTATGTTCCTTGATTTTGCGTTCCTTACTGCTACGTCTTGAGCTTGCGTTGGTTTTCCCCAAAGAGGAAGGGATGATGCAGCAGAGTAGCATAAATATTTCCCTTGGTTTTTGAGAACCAAGGTATCAATCTAGTAGGAGCCCACGCTCAAGTCCCTCGTACCTGCACAAAGCGATAGCTACTCGCAACCAACACGATTAGGGGTTGTTAATCCCTTCACGGTCACTTACGAGAGTGAGATCTGATATATATAATATTTTTGGTATTTTTGGTATAAAGATGCAAAGTAAAAAGTAAAAGTAAAGTAAAAAGCAAAACAAGATTAAAGTGATGGAGATTGATATAATGAGAATAGACCCGGGGGCCATAGGTTTCACTAGTGGCTTCTCTCAAGAGCATAATTATTCTACGGTGGGTGAACAAATTACTATTGAGCAATTGACAGAATTGAGCATAGTTATGAGAAAATCTAGGCATAATCATGTATATAGGCATCACGTCCGTGACAAGTAGATCGAAACGATTCTGCATCTACTACTATTACTCCACTCATCGACCGCTATCCAACATGCATTTAGAGTATTAAGTTAAAAATAGAGTAATGCCTTAAGCAAGATGACATGATGTAGAGAGATAAATTCATGAAATATGAAATAAACCCCATCTTGTTATCCTCGATGGCAACGATACAATATGTGCCTTGCTGCCCCTTCTGTCACTGGGTAAGGACACCGCAAGACCGAACCCAAAGCTAAGCACTTCTCCCATGGCAAGAACTACCAATCTAGTTGGCCAAACCAAACGGATAATTAGAAGATACTTGCAAAGATAACCAATCATACATAAAAGAATTCAGAGAAGATTCAAATATTATTCATAGATGGACTTGATCATAAACCCACAATTCATCGATCTCAACAAACACACCGCAAAAAGAAGATTACATCGAATAGATCTCCACAAGAGAGGGGGAGAACTTTGTATTGAGATTCAAAGAGAGAGAAGAAGCCATCTAGCTACTAACTATGGACCCGAAGGTCTAAGGTAAACTACTCACACTTCATCGGAGGGGCTAGGATGATGTAGAAGCCCTCCGTGATGACGGCCCTCTTCCGGCAGAGCTCCGGAATAGGCCCCAAGATGGGATCTCGTGGATACAGAAAGTTGCGGCGATGGAATTAGGTTTTTGGCTCCTGTTCTGATTGTTTGGGGGTACGTGTGTATATATAGGAGGAAGAAGTACGCCGGAGGAGCAACGAGGGGCCCATGAGGCAGGGGGGCACGCCCTAGGGGGGGCACCCTCGTGACCGCCTCTTTTGTTCCTTGGAGCAGGGTCCAAGTCTCCTGGATCACGTTCGGTGAGAAAATCACGTTCCCGAAGATTTTATTCCGTTTGGACTCCGTTTGATATTCCGTTTATCCGAAACACTGAAATAGGCAAAAAACAACAATTCTGGGTTGAGCCTCCGGTTAATAGGTTAGTCCCAAAAATAATATAAAAGTGGAAAATAAAGCCCAATATAGTCCAAAACAGTAGATAATATAGCATGGAGCAATCAAAAATTATATATACGTTGGAGGCATATCAGGCATCCCCAAGCTTAATTCCTACTCGTCCTTGAGTAGGTAAATGATAAAAAGAGAATTTTTGATGTGGAGTGCTACTTGGCATAATTTCAATGTAAATCTTCTTAATTGTGGTATGAATATTCAGATTAGAAAGATTCAAGACAAAAGTTTATATTGACATAAAAATAATAATATTTCAAGCATACTAACAAAGCAATTATGTCTTCTCAAAATAATATGGCCAAAGAAAGTTATCCCTACAAAATCATATAGTCTGGCTATGCTCAATCTTCACCACACAAAGTATTTAAATCATGCACAACCCCGATGACAAGCCAAGTAATTGTTTCATACTCTAACTTTTTCAAAATTTTTTCAATCTTCACGCAATACATGAGCGTGAGCCATGTATATAGCACTATAGGTGGAATAGAATGGTGGTTGTGGAGAAGACAAAAAGGATAAGATGGTCTCACATCAACTAGGCGTATCAACGGGCTATGGAGATGCCCATCAATAGATATCAATGTGAGTGAGTAGGGATTGCCATGCAACGGATGCACTAGAGCTATAAATGTATGAAAGCTCAACAAAAGAAACTAGTGGGTGTGCATCCAACTTGTTTGCTCACGAAGACCTAGGGCAATTTTTGAGGAAGCCCATCATTGGAATATACAAGCCAAGTTCTATAACGTAAAATTCCCACTAGTATATGAAAGTGACAACATACGAGACTATCTATATGAAGAATATGGTGCTACTTTGAAGCACAATATATGAGACTTGCTATATCATGGTGCTACTTTGAAGCACAAGTGTGGAAAAAGGATAGTAGCATTGCCCCTTTTTATTTATTTCCTTTTTTTGGGCCTTCTTTTTTTCTTTGGCCTTTCTCTTTTTTATTGGGACAATGCTCTATTGAATGATGATCATCACACTTTTATTTATGTACAACTCAATGATTACAACTCGATTCTAAAACAAAGTATGACTCTATATCGATGCCTTCGGCGGTGTACCGGGATATGCAATGAATCAAGAGTGACAAGTATGAAGAAATTATGAACGGTGGCTTTGCCACAAATACTATGTCAACTACATGATCATGCTAAGCAATATGACAATGATGAATGTGTCATGATGAACTAGATGGTGGAAAGTTGCATGTCAATATATCTCGGAATGGCTATGGAAATGCGATAATAGGTAGCTATGGTGCCTGTTTTGAGGAAGGTATATGGTAGGTGTATGATACCGGTGAAAGGTGCACGGTATTAGAAAGGCTAGCAAAGGTGGAAGGGTGAGAGTGCGTATAATCCATGGACTCAACATTAGTCATAAGAACTCATATACTTATTGCAAAACTCTAGAAGTTATCAAAGCAAAGTATTACGCGCATGCTCCTAGGGGGGTAGATTGGTAGGAAAAGGCCATCGCTCGTCCTCGACCGCCACTCATAAGGAAGACAATCAATAAATAAATCATGCTCCGACTTCATTACATAACGGTTCACCATACGTGCATGCTACGGGAATCACAAACTCTAACACACGTATTCTTTAAATTCACAACTACTCAACTAGTATGACTTTAATATTATCACCTCCATATCTCAAAACAATTATCATGCTTCAATCTTTTCTTAGTATTCAACACACTCAAAAGAAAGTTTCACAAATCTTGAATACCAAGCATATTATTGTTAAGCAAATTACCATGCTATTAAGAGACTCTCAAAATAATTTAAGTGAAGCATGAGAGATCAATAGTTTCTTTAAAACGAATCCACCACCGTGCTCTAAAAGATCTAAGTGAAGCACATAGAGCAAAATTATAACGCTCAAAAGATATAAGTGAAGCACATAGAGCAAAACTACTACGCTCAAAAGATATAAGTGAAGCACATAGAGCAAAACTACTTAGCTCAAAAGATATAAGTGAAGCACATAGAGTATTCTATCAAATTTTAATTCATGTATGGCTCTCTCAAAAGGTGTGTACAGCAAGGATTATTTTGGCATACTAAGACACAAAGACACAAATAATACAAGACGCTCCAAGAAAAACACATATCATGTTGGTGAATAAAAATATAGCTCCAAGTAAATTACCGATGGAAGTGTACGAAAGAGGGGATGCAATCCGGGGCATCCCCAAGATTTGAATTTTTGGTGTCCTTGGATTATCTTGGAGGTGCCATGGGCATACCCAATCTTAGGCTCTTGCCACTCCTTATTCCATGATCCATCAAAAGAATTCACCCAAAACTTGAAAACTTCACAACACAAAACTCAAAATAGAAAACTCGTGAGCTCCGTTAGCGAAAGAAAACAAAAGACCACTTCAAGGTACTGTAATGAACTCATTATTTGTTTATATTGTCATTAAACCTACTGTATTCCAACTTCTCTATGGATTATAAACTATTTTACTAGCCATAGATTCATCAAAATAAGCAAACAACACACGAAAAACAAAATCTGTCAAAAACAGAACAGTCTGTAGTAATCTGTAGCTACGCAAGATCTGGAACCCCAAAAATTCTAAAATAAATTGCTGGACGTGAGGAATTTATCTATTAATCATCTGCAAAAAGAATTAACTAAATAGCACTCTTAAAATAAAAATTAAAGCAATTCTCGTGAGTGCTAAAGTTTCTGTTTTTTACAGCAAGTTCAACAAGACTTTCCCCAAGTCTTCCCAACGGTTCTACTTGGCATAAACACTAATTAAACACAAAAAACACAACCAAAAAAGAGGCTAAATAATTTATTTATTACTAATCAGGAGCAAAAAGCAAGGAATAAAAATAAAATTGGGTTGCCTCCCAACAAGCGCTATCGTTTAACGCCCCTAGCTAGGCATAAAAGCGAGGATAGATCTAGGTATTGCCATCTTTGGTAGGCAATCCATAAGTGGCTCTCATGATAGTTTCATATGGTAATTTTATTTTCTTTCTAGGAACGTGTTCCATGCCCTTTTTTAATGGAAATTGAAATCTAATATTCCCTTCCTTCATATCAATAATCGCACCAACCGTTCTAAGGAAAGGTCTACCAAGAATAATAGGGCAAGAAGGATTGCAATCTATATCAAGAACAATGAAATCTATGGGCACATAATTCCTATTTGCAACAATAATAACATCATTAATCCTTCCCATAGGTTTCTTAATAGTGGAATCCGCAAGATGCAAGTTTAGAGAGCAATCATCAAAATTACGGAAATCTAGTAAATCACACAAAGTCTTGGGAATAGTAGAGACACTAGCACCCAAATCACACAAAGCATAAAACTCATGATCTTTAATTTTAATTTTAATAGTTGGTTCCCACTCATCATAGAGTTTTCTAGGGATATAAACTTTCAACTCAAGTTTTTCTTCATAAGATTGCATCAAGGCATCAACAATATGTTCGGTGAAGGCTTTATTTTGACTATAAGCATGTGGAGAATTTAGCACGGATTGCAACAAGGAAATACAATCAATTAAAGAGCAACTTTCATAATTAAATTCCTTGAAATCCAATATAGTGGGTTTAGCAACATCTAGATTTTTATTTCTTTCAATCCCACTTTCATCAATTTCATCATTAAGATCTAAACACTTCGAATTTTTAGAATGCCTTCTAGGTAAAGGAAGATCATATTCAGTTTCATCAAGATTAATATTGCAAAATAAAGATTTAATAGGGGACACATCAATAACTTTTAGATCTTCATCTTGATTTTCATAGGAATTGGAGGAACACGCTTTAATAAAGGCATCTTTGGAAGCACGCATCCTAGCTGTTCTTTCTTTGCACTCATCAATGGAAATTCTCATGGCTTTGAGAGACTCATTGATATCATGCTTAGGAGGAATAGATCTAAGATTTAAAGAATCAACCTCAAGAGAAATTCTATCAACGTTTCTAGCCAAATCATCAACTTTAAGCAATTTCTCCTCAAGCAAAGCATTAAAATTCTTTTGTGAATTCATAAACTCTTTAACACTATTCTCAAATTCAGAGGGCATCTTATTATAATTTCCATAAGAGTTGTTGTAGGAATTACCATAATTATTAGAAGGATTACTAGGATATGGCCTAGGATTAAAATTCCCTCTATAAGCATTGTTACCAAAATTATTCCTACCAACAAAATTCACATCCATAGATTCATTGTTATTCTCAATCAAAGTAGACAAAGGCATATCATTAGGATCAGAAGAAACACTCTTAGTAGCAAATAATTTCATCAGTTCATCCATCTTTCCACTCAACACATTGATTTCTTCTATTGCATGCACTTTTTTATTAGAAGTTCTTTCAGTATGCCATTGAGAATAATTAACCATAATATTATCTAGGAGTTTAGTAGCATCTCCTAAAGTGATTTCCATAAAAGTGCCTCCCGCGGCCGAATCTAAAAGATTTCTAGAAGCAAAATTCAATCCGGCATAAAATTTTTGTATAATCATCCACAAATTCAAACCATGAGTAGGGCAATTACGTATCATTAATTTCATTCTCTCCAAAGCTTGTGCAACATGTTCATGATCAAGTTGTTTAAAGTTCATAATATCGTTTCTAAGAGAGATGATCTTAGCGGGAGGAAAATACTTAGAGATAAAAGCATCTTTGCACTTGTTCCATGAATCAATACTATTCTTAGGCAAAGACGAAAACCAAGCTTTAGCACGATCTCTAAGCAAAAAAGGAAATAGCTTCAATTTAACGACATCATTATTGACATATTTTTTCTTTTGCATATCACATAAATCAACGAAGCTATTCAGATGAGTAGCGGCATCTTCACTAGGAAGGCCGGCGAATTGATCTTTCATAACAAGATTCAACAAAGTAGTATTAATTTCACAAGATTCAGCATCGGTAAGAGGAGCAATTGGAGTGCTAAGGAAATCATTATTATTGGTATTGGTGAAGTCACACAATTTGGTAGTATCTTGAGCCATAGCGACAAACAAGCAATCTAACACACGAGCAAACAAAAGCAAACGGGCAAAAAGAGGCAAATAGAGAGGGAGGATAGAGAGAGAGAGAGGGCGAATAAAACGGCAAGGGTGAATTGGGCGGGAGAGGAAAACGAGAGGCAAATGGCAAATAATGTAATGCGAGAGATAGGGATTGTGATGGGTACTTGGTATGTTGACTTTTTGCATAGACTCCCCGGCAATGGCGCCAGAAATCCTTCTTGCTACGTCTTGAGCTTGCGTTGGTTTTCCCCGAAGAGGAAGGGATGATGCAGCAGAGTAGCGTAAGTATTTCCCTCAGTTTTTGAGAACCAAGGTATCAATCCAGTAGGAGCCCACGCTCAAGTCCCTCGTACCTGCACAAAGCGATAGCTACTCACAACCAACGCAATTAGGGGTTGTCAATCCCTTCACGGTCACTTACGAGAGTGAGATCTGATAGATATAATATTTTTGGTATTTTTGGTATAAAGATGCAAAGAAAAAAGTGAAAGCAAAGTAAAAAGCAAAACAAGATTAAAGTTATGGAGATTGATATGATGAGAATAGACCCGGGGGCCATAGGTTTCACTAGTGGCTTCTCTCAAGAGCATAATTATTCTACGGTGGGTGAACAAATTACTGTTGAGCAATTGATAGAATTGAGCATAGTTATGAGAATATCTAGGCATGATCATGTATATAGGCATCACGTCCGTGACAAGTAGATCGAAACGATTCTGCATCTACTACTATTACTCCACTCATCGACCGCTATCCAGCATGCATCTAGAGTATTAAGTTAAAAACAGAGTAACGCCTTAAGCAAGATGACATGATGTAGAGAGATAAATTCATGCAATATGAAATAAACCCCGTCTTGTTATCCTCGATGGCAACGATACAATACGTGCCTTGCTGCCCCTTCTGTCACTTGGTATGGACACCGCAAGATCGAACCCAAAGCTAAGCACTTCTCCCATGGCAAGAACTACCAATCTAGTTGGCCAAACCAAACAGATAATTTGAAGAGACTTGCAAAGATAACCAACCATACATAAAAGAATTCAGAGAAGATTCAAATATTATTCATAGATAGACTTGATCATAAACCCACAATTCATCGGTCTCAACAAACACACCGCAAAAGGAAGATTACATCGAATAGATCTCCACAAGAGAGGGGGAGAACTTTGTATTGAGATTCAAAGAGAGAGAAGAAGCCATCTAGCTACTAACCATGGACCCGAAGGTCTGAGGTAAACTACTCACACTTCATCGGAGGGGCTAGGATGATGTAGAAGCCCTCCGTGATGACGGCCCTCTTCCGGCGGAGCTCCGGAACAGGCCCCAAGATGGGATCTCGTGGATACAGAAAGTTGCGGCGGTGGAATTAGGTTTTTTGCTCCTGTTCTGATCGTTTGGGGGTACGTGTGTATATATAGGAGGAAGAAGTACGCCGGAGGAGCAACGAGGGGCCCACGAGGCAGGGGCGCGCCCTAGGGGGGCACCCTCGTGACCGCCTCTTTTGTTCCTTGGAGTAGGGTCCAAGTCTCCTGGATCACGTTCGGTGAGAAAATCACGTTCCCGAAGATTTTATTCCGTCTGGACTCCGTTTGATATTCCGTTTATCCGAAACACTGAAATAGGCAAAAAAATAGCAATTCTGGGCTGGGTCTCCGGTTAATAGGTTAGTCCCAAAAATAATATAAAAGAGTGGAAAATGAAGCCCGATATAGTCCAAAACAGTAGATAATATAGCATGGAGCAATCAAAAATTATAGATACGTTGGAGACATATCACTTACGCGGTTGGGTGTTATGGGAACCCCTTGACAGTTCGCTTTGAATAAAACTCCTCCAGTAAGGCCCAACCTTGGTTTTACATTTTCCTAACAACCTAGCCTTTTTCCCTTGGGGTTCCGGAGCCCAAGGGTCATCTTTATTTTAACCCCCCGGGTCAGTGCTTCTCTAAGTGTTGGTCCAACCTGAGCGATGTCCGGCGCCCCCTGGGCAACCAGGGTCTATGCCAACCCGACGTCTGGCTCATCCAGTGTGCCCTGAGAACGAGATATGTGCAGCTCCTATCAGGATTTGTCGGCTCATCCGGGTGGCTTTGCTGGTCTTGTTTTACCATTGTCGAAATGTCTTGTAACCGGGATTCCGAGTCTGATCGGGTCTTCCTGGGAGAAGGAATATCCTTCGTTGACCGTGAGAGCTTGTGATGGGCTAAGTTGGGATACCCCTGCAGGGTTTGAACTTTTGAAAGTCGTGCCCGCGGTTATGGGAAGATGGGAATTTGTTAATATCTGGTTGTAGAGAACTTGACACTTAACTTAATTAAAATGAATCAACCGCGTGTGTAGCCGTGATGTTCTCTTCTCGGCGAAGTCCGGGAAGTGAACACGGTCTTGTGTTATGCTTGAACGTAAGTAGCTTTCAGGATCACTTCTTGATCACTTCTAGTTCACGACCGTTGCATTGCTTCTCTTCTCGCTCTTATTTGTGTACGTTAGCCACCATATATGCTAGTGCTTGCTGCAGCTCCACCTCACTACCCTTCCAACCCATAAGCTTAAATAGTCTTGATCTCGCGGGTGTGAGATTGCTGAGTCCCCGTGGCTCACAGATACTTCCAAACAGTTGCAGGTGTCGATGATGTCAGTGCAGGTGACGCAACCGAGCTCAAGTGGGAGCTCGATGAAGATCTTGTTCATTGTGTTGTTTTCGTTTCCGGTTGATCAGTAGTGGAGCCCAGTTGGGACGATCGGGGATCTAGCATTTGGGGTTTTCTTCTTTTATTTTGGTTTCGTAGTCGGACCTTGATTGTACTCTGGATGATGTATGTTAAACTTGTATTTGTGCGAAGTGGCGATTGTAAGCCAACTCTTTGTCCCTTTCTTATTCAGTACATGGGATTGTGTGAAGATTACCCCTCTTGCGACAAACCTACCTTGCGGCTATGCCTCTAAGTCGTGCCCCGACACATGGGAGATATAGCCGCATTGTGGGTGTAACAAGTTGGTATCAGAGCCATCCCCAACTTAGGAGCCCCCTGCTTGATCGAATCGCTGACGTTGTTGAGTCTAGAACAAAATGTTTTGAGTCTTAGGATTACATATATCAAAGAGTAGGATTCTTTTTACTCCTCAGTCCCTTCGTCGCTCTGGTAAGGCCTCCTGATGTAGAGTTTTGACTCTTCTCTCCTCAAATTTCATGAATTTTTTTTAGGATCATGCGGGTATCTTGGAATCTTTCCGATGGTTTTGTGACGAGAACATTGTTCTTGGTGCCTCCTGACATTTAGGGGTTGTGGCAGTGTCCCGGGGAGTTGAGCTCCGAGGTGTTGTCATCACAATTTTATCGTTGTAGTTCTGGAATACCTGAGTTTCGCCGACATTGAAAATCTCTTTTATGCAGTTGTTGGTGAGATAACCTCGACGCCACCCAGTACTGGGGCGGGAGTTCGGGAGTATTTCCATAACTCGTATAACGGGATGCTTTTCGAAGGTTGAGTTACACGATTTCCGAAGGTTTCTTGGTTATGTGTTGAAGGATGGATACAGCTAGATGTAGGAATTGTTAGTTTGGGTGAGATATTATGCTTCCCCTGTATCCCCGACACCTGATTGCATAACCAGAAAGTTTCGGGAGTTTATAAGTGGGAATTCAAGTAGCTCGTAGGATATCTTTCCGACAAACACATGATACGATATGGGATCATTCATATGTTTGTTTCCGGCTTATTTTGCAAGCCAAATCCTTTGTTTTGTTTTGAGTTGTGGTATTCGAGTTGCTTCAATGTCAAGTGTTGATTCCATACATACCAATCCCTCATGATAATCGAGATTGTCATGTCAATCCTTTTCAACCGGTGTGCTTCTCTTCAAGTGGATCTGATCATTTCAACGTCCGCAAGATAAATTATCAGTTCTTCTCAACGGTGTTCATTTCATCTGTCCCAAGCTACCTTTGTTTTTCCCCCCCCCCCCCCCCTTTTTTTTAAAGATTTTTATTTCTTTATCATGTATCCTTTTATTTGTGAGAAGTCTCTTCAGTCTTTTCTTTCAATGTTTTACCCGGTGTTTCCTATGAAGATTCTAACAGAGCTTCAAGTTCATCATTCGTCATTCTTTTATTCTCCGGTGGATTCAATTCAAGCTTTGGTATTGAGCATAGTCCTTTCATTTTGTCCAATGCTTTTCTCATGCCAGTGCACCTCATAATTATTCCCCACTTGCTATTCAATTGTTCCAGAGTGCTGAAGATATCTTAGGAGATTCGCGTTTCCATTGCTAATTCGCTTAAGCTATCTCGAGGTTGTTATCTTATTCAAGCCATTTAATTCAACCAGCGCAATCTCTCTTTTAAATTATTTCAATGGTGTTTGAGGGAGTTCTGGATTAGGGGGTGTCCGGATAGCCGGACTATACCTTCGGCCGGACTCCTGGACTATGAAGATACAAGATTGAAGACTTCGTCCCGTGTCCGGAAGGGACTTTCCTTGGCGTGGAAGGCAAGCTTGGTGATACGGATATGTAGATCTCCTACCATTGTAACCGACTCTGTGTAACCCTAGCCCTCTCCGGTGTCTATATAAACTGGAGGGTTTTAGTCCGTAGGACGAACGACAATCATACCATAGGCTAGCTTCTAGGGTTTAGCCTCTCTGATCTCGTGGTAGATCTACTCTTGTACTACCCATATCATCAATATTAATCAAGCAGGACGTAGGGTTTTACCTCCATCAAGAGGGCCCGAACCTGGGTAAAACATCGTGTCCCCTGCTTCCTGTTACCATCCACCTAGACGCACAGTTCGGGACCCCCTACCCGAGATCCGCCGGTTTTGACACCGACATTGGTGCTTTCATTGAGAGTTCCTCTGTGTCGTCACCTTTAGGCCCGATGGCTTCTCCGATTATCAACAGCGATGCGATCCAGGGTGAGACCTTTTTCCCCAGACAGATCTTCGTATTCGGCGGCTTTGCACTGTGGGCCAATTCGCTTGTTCATCTGGAGCAGATCGAAAGCTACGCCCCTGGCCATCAGGTCAGATTTGGAAGTTTGAGCTACACGGCCGACCTCTGCGGAGACTTGATCTTCGATGGATTCAAGTCGCAGCCAAGCGCGCTGCACTGTCACGATGGGCATGATCTAGCTCTGCCGCCGAACAGTGCCCTGGAGGCCGCACCCGCATCAGCTCTGACCCTTAATTCGGAGCCAACTGCACCAATCGAGGATGGGTGGTTGGACACCGCCTCAGGGGCTGCAATCTCTACGGCGATCGAGCCGAACACCAGCCCTATTCTCTGCGAAGCCCGTGACTCCAAGGAGCCGGACTCCTCTCCGGACTCCGAGCCCTCCGCGCCCCTACCGATCGAATCCGATTGGGCGCCGATCATGGAGTTCACCACCGCAGACAACTTTCAGCACTCGCCCTTCCGCGACATTCTAAATTCACTCAGGTCTCTCTCTTTGTCAGGAGAGCCCTGGCCGGACTATGACCGGCAGGATTGGGATGTGGACGTTGAAGAAATTCGATGCCCACCCACCACCCACTTCGTAGCCACTGTCGATAATTTAAACGACGTGCTCGACTTCGACTCCGAAGACATCGACGGTATGGACGACGATGTAGGAGATGAACATGAACCAACGCCTATAAGGCACTGGACAGCCACCTCATCTCATGATGTATACATGGTGGACACACCCAAAGGAAGCGACGACGAGGAACACAGGGATGCAACGAGGGATCGTTCACTTGAAAAGCAATCAGAGCGGCGATGTAAGCGCCGCTCCAAGCCCCGCCTCGACAGAGACAGCAGCCATACAGACCCTGCCATAGAGTAGGACGAGCCGGCGGACGACGAACATGCCTTCGAGCAACCATCCGAACAAGGCAACTTGGATAAACAAACCGAACACCCCGTCCCCGGCGAAAACAATAGTCCGGACGACCTTACGCCGGATAGGCTCATGGAGCAGAAGAACCTCCACAAAAGGCTTGTCGCCACTGCGCGTAGCCTGAAAAAGCAGAAGCGGAAGCTCAAAACTGCGGATGATGCACTCAGAATCAGATGGAGCAAAGTACTCAACACCGCAGACAAATATGGCGGCAGTCGCTGCAAAAAAAGCTATCCAAAGCGAAAGCTACTGCCTGAATTTGACAAGGAGGCCTTAGAGCCCCCTCAGTCAAAAAATAGGAAAGCCACCCAGTCGGATAGACGACCGCATGGCCAGCATGGAGCGGCAAGCGGCGCCGCACACAAGCCGGCACGCGATCCACCAAAGCATCCGCATCAAAAAGATGGCCCAGCCAGATCTATCTACGGGCCAAGAAAGCAAGCTCTAGTAATTAATGCAACACAACAAATATCCGAACATCACGGCACACCCAAATACAGGGGTGCCGCACACCCCCTATGTTTCACCGATGAGGTGCTGGACCATGAATTTCCAGCGGGATTCAAGCCCGTAAACATAGAGGCGTATGACGGAACAACAAACCCTGGGGTATGGATCGAGGATTATATCCTCCACATACACATGGCCAGAGGAGATGACCTCCATGCCATAAAATACTTACCCCTCAAGCTTAAAGGGCCAGCCCGGCATTGGCTCAAAGGCCTTCCCGAAGACACCATTGAAAGTTGGGAAGAGCTTGAGGATGCTTTCCGGGCAAATTTTCAAGGGACCTATGTCCGCCCTCCGGATGCAGACGATCTCAGTCACATAACTCAACAACCCGGAGAGTCAGCCCAGAAATTCTGGAACAGATTTCTTACTAAAAAGAATCAGATAGTCGACTGTCCGCACGCCGAAGCCCTAGCAGCTTTTAAGCATAACGTTCGAGACGAATGGCTCGCCAGACACCTCGGCCAAGAAAAGCCAAGAACAATGGCCGCATTAACAAGCCTCATGACCCACTTTTGCGTAGGAGAGGACAGCTGGTTGGCAAGATGTAGCACCAGTGACCCAAGTACATCCGAAGTTAGGGATGGAAACAGAAAACCCCGATGCATCAAGGACCAGCGCCGGAATAAGGGAAACAACCCAAAGAGCACGGCGGTCAACGCCGGATTCAAAAGCTCGTGGCAGAATCAGAAAAAGCCGCCCCTCAAGGATAACAGGGACGAGCTATCCAACTTAAACAAAATCTTGGACAAGATATGTCAAATACACAGTACTCCCAGGAAGCCTGCGAACCATACCCACAGAGATTGTTGGGTTTTCAAGCAATCCGGCAAACTCAATGCCGAACACAAGGGGCTCGACACACCAAGTGAGGACAACGACGAACCCCACAAGCAGAGCACTAGGAAACAAAAGGATTTCCCACAAGAAGTCAAAACAGTAAACTTACTTCACGTGACGAACAGAATGGCGCCAACAGAGATACGCGCCATACGGCCTATCCCAAAGAAGTCTCGCCAATGGTTGTTAAAACCGATCACCTTCGACCATCAGGATTACTCTAGAAGTATCCGGAACGCAGGCTGGACTGCCTTGGTATTAGATCCAATAATCGGCGGACTCCACTTTACAAATGTCCTGATGGACGGCGGCAGTGGTCTAAACCTGTTATACCAGGACACAATCCGCAACATGGGGATAGACCCAACAAAAATTCGCCATAGCAAAACCTCCTTTCCAGGGGTAACGCCAGGTCCGGATGCCCGTTGCATGGGTTCTCTCCGGCTAGAAGTTATATTTGGCTCCCCCGATAACTTCCGCTGCGAACAGCTAACTTTCCACATCGCCCCATTCTCAAGTAGCTATCTAGCACTGCTGGGACGCGAAGCTTTCGCCCGCTTTAACAAGATACCGCATTATACATCTCTTACGCTTAAGATGCCCGGTCCACGAGGCATCATCTCATTAAAGGGAAAACATTGGGTGTTCCTCCCGCGCGGAAGACAGTGCGGCTGCCTTGACAGCCCCACAATAAAGCGGCTTCACCAGCCAAAGCACCTAAACAGGTCGTCAAGACCACGGACACGGCTAGACGAGTCCGTCATAAACATACAATTGATAAAGGCTTAATAGCCGTATACCCCTGTACTAGGGGCTCCGCGCATATAAAACAAGAGACAATAAAGCTCAATTTTACCCATTTCGATTTATACTTTGTTTATTTAGTATAACTCATGTTCGGCATGATCTTTCTTCAACTAAGTTCCTCTCTTTTGCAGATGAACACCGTGCTGCGCCCGTCTAGGATACGGCACAACGGAGACACAGGCGCAGACGTGCAGCAGGGACCCGTTCCAAGGATTCTTTTCAGATTAAGACCCTGCGTAAACCTTTTTTACTGTCTCTTGTTGATACACATCCCCTGGTTTCTTGGTATAACCAAGGAGGAGGCTGGCGTTTTGGCATGTGGCCATGTCAGAGTTTTGCGCGTACCTGGACACTAGGGGCTTATTACCAAGGGCGTTATCCCGCCCGCCCTCATAAAGACCGAATACCTTAGGGAGTGTTCGGCGTCGCGAGTTTGGCCTTATATGCATCAGCTCCGAATCATGTCTTTGGTCAAATGTTGGGTTTGCCCGGCTCCTGTGTTTTGCTACCTTACATTCCGCTCTATCGGCTAAGGCGGCACTAGGAGAACTACTGCGATTGTGCCCCGATTCGGCCAGGCGAGCACCTCAGTAGAGAAAGCTGAAAACCGACTGTCATGATATAGTGTGAGACTGGTCAACCACTTGATGACTTACCGGAATCTTTAGGATTCCTCCGCATTAACAAAGGGCCGCTTCCCGGCCAGGCACATACGCGCCCCGAGTTCGGGCGAGCGCAGTGCCACCAGGGGCTATATAAGTAGCCTCACTGTCAAACTCCTATGGCTAAGTGAAAGTGATAAAGCATCATAGTCTGATTGCCTAGTTCGCTGCGCTATCACCTCCTTTGTAGGACCAAGACGTTGGATCAAGTGTGAAAATGTGCCTTCTGCGAATACCCCCGCATTATGTGCGTGGGGGCTGAAGCCGACGACTGCCATCTTTCATATTATATATACATATATGTTAAACGGCCGCACATGAGGTATTATAACACTTGCAGGCACAAGTATAAAAAGCTTATACAATTTATCAAAATATTGTTTTACAATAATATATGCTATTTGAATATAGTATCCTTCGAGCACTGCGTCTCTATTAAACGAGCGCCTTGTAGAACTTCCTGAAAATAGTGCTCGGCAGGTACTCGGCTTCCATCTGAGTCTGGGGATGCAACAGCGGTGGACTCCATTTCCGCCCAGTATGTCTTGACACGGGCAAGAGCCATCCGCGCACCCTCTATGCACGCTGACCTCTTAATCGCATTGATATGCGGCGGTGCACCAAGGAACTGCTGCGCCAAGTTGAAATAACTTTTCGGCTCTGGCCTCTCTAGCCACAGATGACTCATGACATATTTCATGGCGAGTCCGGACAACCTATTTAGCTCGGCCCATTCGGCCAAACGATCGGCTAATGACAGTGGACGCTCCGGATTGTGGAACTGTGAGCAAAAGAGCTTTTCCACTTCACGATCTTCTTGATCTCGGAAGTGTTCGGCCGCATCTGCGGCACTCGCTGCCAAATCCAGATAGGTGTCTGCCGTACTCCACATCTGGTTTAATGGAGCATGTTTAGGATCACAGAACTTCCTCCGCAGCATAAAGGGCTTTCCAGCCGCGATCCCTCCGGCCTGACGCAGCTCCTCCTTCATAGCTCTCATCGCAGAGTGAACATCCTTGGCATTAGCAACGACCTTCTCCAGGTCCGTATGTTCCGCCTGATCTTCTTTTTCAAGAAGCTTGCAACGGTCAACAGCGCTCTTCAGCTTCATAGCCATCTCGGCCATTTCCTTCTTGCTTCGGCAGTGAGCAGCCTGTTCGGCTTTCAGCTCTTCAATTGCCTTTCCGGCAGCCGCATCACTTTTCCTGGCTTGTTCCTTGGCTCGGGAAAGTTCCGCCCGAAGATTCTCCATGGCAGCAGCACCATCTGCATCAAGCGCACACATTGTATGATACTGGCATAAAGCTCCTCTTACCAGGTGCCGCTGGAGGAATTACATACCTTGTGCCTCGTCAAGCCGCTTGTTGACAAGCGCGATGTCGGCATCTGCCACGTCAAGTTGCCACTTTAGCTCGGCAAATTCACCAGTCCGGCTGGCCACCGGACACTTCGCCACCTACGTATGAAGGAGGCATATTAGACCTGGGATTATGATCCTCTGCGCGCCGTCACTTTTGACAATGCACAGAGTCTCAGGGGCTACTATCTACACAGGACGCATCTTATTTATGCGCAACTGTCCAAAAAGGGTACATTATTTCGCGTACCTCAAAACCTGTCAGTAAACTCCTGATAGCCTCGTGTAATCCGCTCTCCGCGAATGAAATCCTCTCAATCACCGTACCCATCAATGCACGGTGCTCCTCTAAGATAGATGCTTGCCCTAGCAGATCCTTCAGCTCCTCCGACCGCGCACCAGACGGTGCCGGACTCGTCCGATGGCCCTTTTCGAAGGTCGGACGCGGAGGGCTTTGGGGGGCCATATGACTACCTTCCGGCCCTGCCGGATTTGGAGAAACCCTCCGCGACGATACCTCAGGGTCGCCCGCCTTGCAAGGCGGTACGGCAGGGGGAGGTGTTCCGCTCTCCATCATCTCCGGAAGAAGATCCCCCGAAGACGAGCTCTGCTGAGAAGGGCTAAGGTCCGAGCTAGAAGGTAAATTTTCGATTACTCTTCTCAGATATAACGCAAGGATTTCTCTCATTTCTTAAAAATAAAAACTCCTCTCTACTTACGGCTCGGTGGAGGGCTGATCCCCTTGAGGGCATAATTCGGCCGAAGTATCCCCCGGCGCAGGATCCTCTGACGAAGATTTCTTCCCCCGCTTTGAGGCCATGGTCTCCGGGTCATCGGAGGCGGTCCTCTTCTTCCCGAGGATAGGAATTTTCGATTCCTCCCTTCCGTACAACCTTCTTCGAGGAGGCTGTAGCTTCCTTGTCCCCTCCCTCGCTTTCCTCTGAAGGCACAACCTCCAACATCCTGACTAGCACGGGATCCGGCGTGGTCTCGGGGAGGGGGGCCGGACACCTCATTAGCTTTGCTTTCGCTATCCACTCCTGTTTAAAGGACAACTCTTTTAGGGGCAATTTTATGATAAATATATGGATAGCGAGTCCGGGCACAAGGCAACTTAGTTGAGTATCTGGACGATTGCAGCTCAGACCTGCGTCCTCCGTAGAATCCGGACACACTACTTGTGATCCGAACAACAATTTGTACATCTCCACGGGCGTCATGCCAAGAAAATGTTGGAGAACTCGTGGTCCCTCCGGGTTGAACTCCCACAGGTGGAGGGGGCGACGTTTGCTGGGCAGAACTCGGCGAATTAACATAACCTGCGTCACCATGACTAGACTGATGTCTCTTTCTAGGAGATCTCGGATGCGGCCCTGCAACAGGGGCACGTCCTTTGCCGACCCCCAGTCTAGCCCCTTATTGACCCATGAAGCCGGTCGTGGCGGGGGACCCGAGCGGAAAGCAGGCAGCGCCACCCACTTGGTGCTCCTGGGAGCTGTGATATAAAACCACTCTCGTTGCCATAAGCTGGACTCCCCTTGAAAAGAGCCCTCGGGCCATTGAGCACCAGCATTCTTGCTTATAAAAGCACCTCCGCACTCCGCGTGCCGTCCCTCGATCATCTTCGGCTCTACTTTGAAGGTCTTGAGCCATAGTACGAAGTGAGGAGTAATACGGAGGAAGGCTTCACACACGACGATGAATGAGGAAATATGGAGGATGGACTCCGTAGCTAAGTCGTGAAATTCCAGCCCATAATAAAACATGAGCCCCCTCACGAAGGGATCCGTCGGGAAACCTAGCCCCCGAAGGAAGTGAGACATGAACACCACACTCTCACCAGGCTTTGGAGTGGGAATGACCTGCCCTTGAGCAGGCAGCCTATGCCAGATTTCGCCGGTCAAGAACCTGGCCTCTCTCAACTTTAGCACGTCCTCCTCCGTGATGGAGGAGGGCATCCATCGGCCTCGAAGGTCGGAACCGGACATTATCGAAGGTCCGAAGCGCCTGAAATCTGGAGCCTTGGGTGTTGGAACTCGAGGCGAAGGGCGAACTCGTTTGAGATTGAAGAAAAGGAGTAAGGCCTTGGTCTCTTTATAAGAGGTTGAATGCCAAGGGCCCTCCCCGTGACCGTTTGGGACTCGCCTTTGATCGAGAAAACATACCAACGGGTACGACTGGGTTACCCACACCCGTATTGATGAGAATCCCGGAATAAGGGGAAACGATCTCTGCTTTGGGAAGACGTGCCAAGGAAACCGCCTCGCTAAACGCGCTGAGGTGGGACAGTAAAACGATTCGAATAAAGGCTTGGACGTGGTGTGATGTCACGCTACAGAATACGTTAGCAGATTAGATTTGTGTAAATATTATTCTCTCTATGGCAATATGTGGAAACTTATTTTGCAGAGCGGGACACTATCCTTGTGTTCAAAAATCTTCTATGAAGTACTTGGAGGAGGAACCCGCCTTGCAATGCCGAAGACAATCTGCGCGCCGGACTCGTTGTCATTGAAGTCTGGTTCAGGGGTTACTTAGGGAGTCCTGGATTAGGGGGTGTCCGGATAGCCGGACTATACCTTCGGCTGGACTCCTGGACTATGAAGATACAAGATTGAAGACTTCGTCCCGTGTCCGGAAGGGACTTTCCTTGGCCTGGAAGGCAAGCTTGGCGATACGGATATGTAGATCTCCTACCATTGTAACCGACTCTGTGTAACCCTAGCCCTCTCCGGTGTCTATATAAACCGGAGGGTTTTAGTCCGTAGGACGAACGACATCATACCATAGGCTACCTTCTAGGGTTTAGCCTCTCTGATCTCGTGGTAGATCTACTCTTGTACTACCCATATCATCAATATTAATCAAGCAGGACGTAGGGTTTTACCTCCATCAAGAGGGCCCGAACCTGGGTAAAACATCGTGTCCCCTGCCTCCTGTTACCATCCACCTAGACGCATAGTTGGGGACCCCCTACCCGAGATCCGCCGGTTTTGACACCGACAGTGTTTCTTTTGAGTGGGCCCTAACCCACAGGTCTTTTCCTAGGATCTTACCTGATTGTTCTAATTTTCCCGGAGTTAGTCTCAAATTCTTTTCCATGTTTGACGTAAGAATGAGTTATCATCATCAAATGTCTTTCTCCAAGATCTTCAAATTTTTTTCATCGTTGGTTCAACCTTTCTAATTTTCATTCCGGAGTGTCTCAACAAATGCATGGTGGTGTTTCTCGTCATCATTCTCATATTGGAAGACCGAAGAAGAGTTTTCCTCCAAATCTTATCCATTCTTTCAAAGATTTGTGATTCTAGCTTGATGCCATCCTCACAATGATTTTCGATTGTGAGATATTCTTTTCACCCATCCGGAGCAATTCAGGAGTCTTTTCAGTTTGATTCTCCGGAGCCCATCTTCTCAGAATTATTCATTCCAGCTTTCAGTTCTCATTCTTGAAATCATACCGGTGCATCGTTCAAATATCCTCTAATCAGTCCATGATCTCTACATTCTCTTGTATCTAAATTCCCTCAAGTATCTTCATTCGTTCTCTAATTCTTACCGGTGATTCATCCCTTCACTTCATTCGTTTTTCAATCCTACCGTGGTCCATTGAGTTTATGCTATATCTCTCTTAATCCTTTCAACGAGAATAAGTAGTATGTCAAATCCGCTTGCTTGTCATCAATTTAAATTGGTGAAGGATACGCATAACATAATTCTTATTCTTGCTTCATCCAAGTGATTGATTCATTCTTCCAGAGTTTGTTCACGATGAGTAAATTCTCGGTTCAAGTGCTTCATATATTTTTCCCGGAGTTCCAAGCTCTCTCAATTATATCGTCACAAAGCTCCATCTAAATCATTGCAAGGCTTCACCTTGTGTTTTCAACTTCTCTTTCTTTCTATCATCCTTTTTGTCGGTGTCAAAACCGGTGGATCTCGAGTAGGGGGTCCCAAACTATGCGTCTAGGCGGATGGTAACAGGAGGCAGGGGACACGATGTTTTACCCAGGTTCGGGCCCTCTTGATGTAGGTAAAACCCTACGTCCTGCTTGATTAATATTGATGATATGGGTAGTACAAGAGTAGATCTACCACGAGATCAGAGAGGCTAAACCCTAGAAGCTAGCCTATGGTATGATTTTTGTTGTGATTGTTGTCCTACGGACTAAAACCCTTCGGTTTATATAGACACCGGAGAGGGTTAGGGTTACACAGAGTCGGTTACAATGGTAGGAGATCTACATATCCGTATCGCCAAGCTTGCCTTCCACGCCAAGGAAAGTCCCTTCCGGACACGGGACGAAGTCTTCAATCTTGTATCTTCATAGTCCAGGAGTCTGGCCGAAGGTATAGTCCGGCTATCCGGACACCCCCTAATCCAGGACTCCCTCAGTAGCCCCTGAACCAGGCTTCAAAGACGACGAGTCTGGCGCACATATTGTCTTCGGCATTGCAAGGCGGGTTCCTCCTCCAAGTACTTCATAGAAGATTTTGAACACAAAGGTAGTGTCCGGCTCTGCAAAATAAGTTTCCACATATTGCCATAGAGAGAATAATATTTACACAAATCTAATATGCTGGCGTATTCCGTAGCGTGACATCACACCATGGCCAAGTCTTTATTCGAATCGTTTTACTGTCCCACCTCAGCGCGTTTAGCGAGGCGGTTTCCTTGGCACGTCTTGTCAAAGCAGAGATCGTGTCCCCTTATTCCGGGATTCTCATCAATACGGGCATGGGTAACCCAACCGCGCCACTGATTACGGCACTTGGGAGACAAGCGAGTTTTACCAGGCTGGTGGGGACGCATAGTCGCATCCGCCCATATAAGGGGATAAGGATCCACCTTTTCATCCACGCCTTCTTCGTCCTTTGCCTATCCATTTCCGCGCACTCGAGCTCCAGCGCCCAAGTTCGCACACCCCACCTCAACCTTCTCCAGCCATGTCCGGAGCGGGAGGCAAGTGGATGGTCTCCTCCGTCACGGAGGGACACATCAAAAAACTGAGGAAGGCCGGATACTTGTCTAACGACATTGCGCACCGGCTTCCCGAAGAGGGGCAGATCATCCCCACCCCTAGGCCCCATGAGAGGGTGGTGTTCCTCCCCCATTTCCTCCGTGGACTGGGCTTCCCTCTCCACCCATTTGTCCGGGGGCTCATGTTATACTATGGCCTCGATTTCCACGATCTGGCCCCGAACTTTGTCCTCAACATCTCGACGTTTATCGTCGTGTGCGAGGCTTTCTTCTGCATCCGCCCCCATTTCGGCCTATGGCTCAAGACTTTCAATGTCAAGCCGAAGGTGGTGCGCGGCACCCAGGCGGAGTGCGGAGGCGCCATGGTGGGCAAGATGCCCAGCGTCCTATGGCTCGAGGGCTCCTTCATGGAGTCCCTAAAGGGGTGGCAATCGGGGTGGTTTTACATCACCGAGCCGCGCGACCCTGAATGGCTCGCAGCCCCCGAGTTCCGATCCGGACCCCCTACGCGGCTCACCTCCTAGAAAGAGACGTGCCTGTCGTGGGGTAAAAAAGGAGAGCTGACCGAACTCCAAACATGCATCCAAACCCTGGTGGACAAGAAGCTCAAACTTGTCAACGTAGTCCAGGTTATGCTCATCCGCCGGATCCTCCCGTGTCAACAACGGGCTTTCAACCTGTGGGAGTTCGACCTGGCACGGCACCGAACTCTGAGCAGGCTCTTCGACACGACGTACGAAGATGCCTGGAAGGTGCTTTTCAAGGGCGCCGAGGCCCCCGCATCCGCTACCGAGGATCGCGGATTCAGCTCGCACCGTCACGCTAGTGTGGTAAGCTGTTTTTACCTTTTACAGGGTATTAGTTTTTCATAGTTTGACTCCATGCAGGATCTAAGCTCCCTTACCTTTGACAGGATTGGCAGGAGACGTCCGGACAGATCAACTGCCCGACTCCTTTGCCCGAAGGCCCAGCGGACGCTCGCTTGACGAAGCTGCTGGTTCCGGCACCCTATGTGGTGCCGGATAAGAAGGCCAAGAAGAAGGCCACGGGGACTCGAAAGAGTGCCCGGCGCTTGGAGGTGTCGAATTCATCATCCGACGACTCCAAGACGCACTCCTCCCGTGAAGACGAGGAGGAGGAAGAAGAGACCTCTCCCCTCCAGCGGGGGGAGGGAAGAAAAGGAAGGCCGCCCCAACTGGGGAGGCCGAAGGGTCCAAGAAGGGGAAGACCCCTCCTCCGGACTACTCCACCAATGCCGCCGACGACGAAGAGGAGTGGCCGCACAGGGCCAAGCCACTGGCGAGATCGTAATTATCTGGATACCAGAGTGATTCAAAGTATTCCCCCATTGCACAGCTTTTCCTTACGTTGAACATGTTTATGCAGTCCACCCAAAGACCGGCTCGACGTGTCGTCGAGCGGTTCCCTGGATTCGTCGGATGTGAATTCACTTCCGACGGCTACCTCCCCCCATCCTACGGACGACGCCGAGGTGGCGTCCCAACAGGTTCCAAGCCAGGAGGAGGTGGTCCTGGAGGCGCCGCAAGGCGACCTCCCGGACTCCAGGCGTAAAGGGGATAGAACCCCCAAGGGCTCCAAGTCCGGCCTTGAGCCGGACACCGCGCCGGAACCTTCAACGGTTCCGGACTCCATTAGGCAGCCTCCTTCCAAGAGGAGCAAGCCTACCGAGCCAGTGACCTCCATCCAACCGGAGGCACCGGACAATCTGCTGGAGGTGCTTAACGGCGCCTCCATCGACGAGGAGCACCGCACTATTATGAGTGCGGTGATCCAGAAGGTTCAGTCCGCCAAGAGCGGACTGACTGAAGCCTGTGCTAGCCTTCTAACAGGCTTTGAGGTAAGTAAAGAATATGTAAAAATATTACCGCATAGACAGTAGCCCCTGATGCTCTGTTCGGCGTTCCGAAAGAAAAGCCGAATAGAGGATCTAATAACATTCGCAGGAGTCTAACATAATCAAGTCAATATGCGTATGCAGGCTTCGCTGCTGGCCTCCACCAGACTGACTGCGGAGGTGGATACGCTGAAGCAAAACCTTGCACGGTCTAAGAACGAGCTCGGACATGCCAAGAGGCAACTCGAGGAGAAGGAAGGTAAGTAATACCTTGCGCAAGTATATAGAGAAGATGTGGTTGCAAAAAATGACAGGATCAATGTGCTATTATAGGGGCCACGACCGAGGTGGCAACCCTTAAGAAAGCGCTGTCCGAGGCCGAAAATAGAGTGGCCACGGAGCGCACAGAGAGAGGGAAGCAGGAGGCGCGGGTGGAGGAGGTGTAGAAAGAGCTATAGGCTCTCGTGAAAAAACACGAGAGTTTGGAGCTTGACTCAAAGACGCAAGCGTCCGAGCTTGCGGCAGCCCTGAAAGCGCGAAGTCTGCCAAGGCCGAAGCCCAGAAAGCCCTCCAAGAAATTGAAGCGATGAAGAAGATAGCGGCGGGTAAGGCATTCATTATGCAAAGCAAGCACGTGAAAGTGAATTACTTGTTACTTACCCGAGTCCGGAGCTCTCCAGGAGCATTCGTAGATTTGCCCCGCAGTGCGTCTGATGCCGCCGCCTACTACCGATCCGAGGAGGGGAGCTCGACGGAGAAGGTGTTCTGGGCTCAGTATGCTGAGGCCGGACACCTGGTGCCTTTGAGCGACCAGCTGAAGCAAATGGTCGAGCTCCACAAGGTGGCCGAACAGGCCATAAAGGGCCTCATAGTTCGGCTTTGGCCTGGAGAGGCTCTGCCTGGTAGCTACTTCGGGCTGGTGAGGCGGCTGGTGGATGCCTGTCCATGGCTTGAAGTAATCAAGCGCTCCGTCTGCATCGATGGTGCCCGTAGGGCGCTTGCCCGTGCTAAAGTGCACTGGGGCAAGATGGATGCGGAGAAGCTGGTGAAGGATGGGCCGCCACCGGGCAAGGAGCATCGCGTCCCGGAAGCGTATTATGAGGGCGTCCTGAAGGGTGCCCGCCTTATAGCGGATGAATGCTCCAAAGATGTAATTTTTGAGTAGACTCGCATTTGTGATCCTGTACGCTGAAAACTTGTTCATATGCGCTAAGCAATGCTTTTGAATTTAAAATATTACCTTCTGTGCGGCCGTTTATCAAATTTGAGAGATGGCGAGTCGTCGGCTTCTGCCCCCATGCCACGAGTGCTGGGGTGTTCAGGATAAACATGTGCGCTCTTTTTCCCATTCTTGGGTCCTTCGAGGGAGGCGCTCAACACAACGAACAAGGCAATCGGACTATAATGCTTGAACACTCTCACTTAGCCACAGAATTCTATAATTTTAAATTTCGGCGAAGCCCCTAGTGTTCGGAAGACCGAGTTCGGGGCGCTATCCACGCCTAGGCCAGACAAAGCCGACTCCTCGCTCTAAGCATCATAAGTCTTTAGGGACTCGAAAACCTCTCGAACAGCGACCAGCTCTCGCCTCATCATGACGGTCAGTTTTAGCTTTCTCTACTGAGGTGCTTAGCCCAGCTCAACTGGGGCACAATCGTAGTAGTTCTCCTAGTGCCACCTTAGCCGATATAACGGAACGTAAGGTACCAAAACATAGGAGCCAGGCAAACCCAACTATTGACCCAAGACATGATTCGGAGCCGATGCATATAATGCTATAAGTTCGGGGTGCCGCACTTGTGAAAGTGTTCGGACTTCTCACACCGTATTGTGGGGTACTTAAGCCCCTGGCGTATTGCCCGTACCAAAGTGTACGGGTGCAACATGTCATTAATGAACATATATTCGTAAAAAAGAGTAATGCAATAATAGACAGAAGCTATGCATTGTTTATTTAAAAAAGCTGCGATCAAAGCAGAACGATACAAATAGTGCAATAAGCAAAAGATGGGACTATTTAACATGTCCTTTTCAGGGGCGAGCTGCGGAATGTTATGTGAAACAGGTATACTGCTCGTTATAGAGACCACCTTAGAGTTCCATAGTGCGGCGTAGCTTTCTGCTTCCCTGGTTGTATCGTTTGGGCGGCAATTGTACTGCCGGACAAGCTTTCCGAACAATGGAGTCCTGAAAATAAGAGAAAATTAAGAAATCGGCAGCCCCTAGTGCGGTTTAAGCCGCGTTTCGGGCGTGCCGGGATGGTGCCCCCCCTGTGCCCATGGTATTTCCAGAGCGTAGTTATGTACGCGCAACACTGGTTTCGCAAGTTCGCGAGGGTTGGGGTTGGGACCGCATTGCTACACTTGCTCGGAACGTGCCAGGCGGTCTTGTTGTAGGTTACTCCGGGCGCGCTTGATGGTGTCCAGACGTTTAATGGCTGGACTAGAGAATTGCCTTGAGAAGCTGCTTTGTACTTCCGCTGCGATAGCCGCCATATGCTCCTCCATTCGGAGAGAGCGTTCGGTGTTTCCATTGACCGTGATGACTCCTCGAGGGCCTGGAATCTTGAGCTTGAGGTATGCGTAGTGCGGCACCGCATTGAACTTGGCAAATGCGGTTCGCCCGAGCAGTGCGTGATAGCCACTGCGGAACGGGACTATGTCGAAGATTAACTCCTCGCTTCGGAAATTATCCGGAGATCCGAAGACCACTTCAAGTGTAACTGAGCCTGTATAGTTGGCCTCTACACCTAGTATGACGCCTTTAAAGGTCGTTTTAGTGGGTTTAATCCTCGAGGGATCGATGCCCATTTTCCGCACTGTATCCTGGTAAAGCAGGTTCAGGCTGCTGCCGCCGTCCATAAGGACTCTAGTGAGGTGAAATCCGTCAATAATTGGGTCTAGAACCAATGCGGCGAATCCGCCATGACGGATGCTAGTGGGGTGGTCCCTTCGATCAAAATCGATCGGGCAGGAAGACCATGGGTTGAACTTTGGGGCGACTGGCTCCATCGCGTATACGTCCCTTAGCGCACGCTTCCGCTCCCTCTTGGGGACGTGGGTTGCGTATATCATGTTCACCGTCCGCACTTGTGGGGGAAAACCTTTCTGTCCACTGTTGTTCGGTGGCCGGGGCTCCTCCTCGTCATCGCTATGCAGCCCCTTGTCTCTGCTTTCGACATTTAACTTGCCTGCCTGCTTGAACACCCAACAATCCCTGTTGGTGTGATTGGCTGTTTTTTCGGGGGTGCCATGTATCTGGCATGAGCGGTCGAGTATTCGGTCCAAACTGGACGGGCCCGGAGTATTTCTTTTGAATGGTTTTTTCCGCTGACCGGGTTTAGAGCCTCTGAATCCGGCATTAACTGCCGTATCCTCAGCATTGTCGCCGTTAATGTGGCGCTTTTGCTTGTTGCGACGCGACCTACCACTGCTGTCCTTGGTATCCGAATTACCAGGACTCTTGGTCATGTTATTGCTGCGAGCTAGCCAGCTGTCTTCTCCCGTGCAAAAGCGGGTCATAAGTGTCGTGAGTGCTGCCATAGATTTCGGCTTTTCCTGTCCAAGGTGCCGTGCAAGCCACTCGTCACGGATGTTATGCTTGAAGGCTGCTAGGGCCTCTGCGTCCGGATAGTCGACGATTTGATTTTTCTTGGTTAGGAACCGTGTCCAGAATTGTCTGGCCGATTCCTCTGGCTGCTGAATTATGTGGCTAAGGTCATCGGCGTCTGGTGGTCGCACATAAGTGCCCTGGAAATTGTCGAGGAATGCGGTTTCCAGGTCCTCCCAACAACCAATTGATTCTGCTAGCAAGCTGTTAAGCTAATGCCGAGCTGGTCCTTTAAGCTTGAGTGGGAGGTATTTGATGGCGTCTAGGTCATCACCGCGGGCCATGTGGATATGAAGGAGATAGTCCTCGATCCATACCGCAGGATCTTTTGTGCCATCGTATGATTCAATATTCACGGGTTTGAATCTCTCGGGGATTTGATGATCCATTACTTCATCTATGAAGCATAGTGGGTGTGCGGCGCCTTTGTATTGGGCTATATCACGACGCAGCTCAAACAAGCTTTATCTACTGTGTTCGGCCCGGCCGGATTGACTGTATCCAGAGTGACTATTACCGTCTCGTGCCGTGGGGCGCCCACGCGATCCGTAGATTGATCTTGTTTGCCTTGCCTTGTCCTCCAATATATCTCGCAGGTCTGGCACATTTTCCCGTGCCTTGGTATTTTTTGAGCGGCGCCGGGGTGCGGCTTGAGTGGAGGGCCGAGAGGCCTCTCTGTCGCGGCCACGGGGTGGCCGGTCGGCCGCATCATGTGCTGGTGATGTAGGTTTAGGTGCTTCCTCCTCTAATCGGGGTAGCAACCTGCGCTTTGGGTAGCTCTTGGATGGGCATTTGAGTTCATACTCTTTGGCCGCAAGGACTTCAGTCCATCTGTCGGCTAGCAAATCATGATAAGCTCTAAGCTGTTGCTATTTTTTCTTGAGGCTGCTCACCGTGGCCATAAGCCTGCATTTGAAACGCTCTTGTTCGACGGGATCCTCCAGCACGACAAATTCGTCGTCGTCGAGGCTTGCCTCGTCTTCGGAGGGAGGCATATAATTATCGTCCTCGACCTCTCTGTCTGCCGCTCTCTCACGAGGGCTGGCTTCTCCATCCTCCTGTGCTGAATCTTGCTGGAGGTGGTTGTCTTCGGCACTGTCTGGGGTGTTATTATCTCCCGTGCCGGAATCACCGTTTTTGCTTTGGCGGGATTTAGAGCGGCGCCGCTGACGCCGGCGCTTAGGCTGCTTCTTGGAGGGGTCATCCTCCGCTGTTCCATCGCCATTGCCTTCTTTTGGGGTGTCCACCATGTATATATCATACGACGAGGTGGCTTTCCGATGCCCTATAGGCGCTGGTTCTTGATCGTCTCCTGCATCGGCATCCATACCATCGATATCTTTGGAGTCGAAGTCGAGCATGTCGGTTAAATCATCGACAATGGCTACGAAGTGGGTGGTGGGTGGGCTTTGAATTCCTTCATCATCCGCATCCCGACCTTGCTGACCATAGTCCGGCCAGGGCTCTCCTGATAAAGAGAGAGACTTTAGTGAATTCCGAATATCGCCGAAGGGCGAGTGCTGAAAGATGTCCGCGGCGGTGAACTCCATGATCGGCGCCCAATCGGGTTCGATCGGTAGGGGCGCGGAGGGCGCGGAGTCTGGAGAGGAGTCCGGCTCCTTGGAGTCATGGGCTTCGCAGAGAATAGGGCTGGTGTTCGGCTCGATCGCCGTAGACATTACAGCCCCCGAGGCGGTGTCCAACCACCCATCCTTGATTGGCGCAGTTGGCTCCGAATTAAGGGTCGGAGCTGATGCGGGTGCGGCCTCCAGGGCACTCTTCGGCGGCAGAGCTAGACCATGCCCGTCGTGACAGTGCGGCGCGCTCGGCTGCGGCTCGAATCCGTCAAAGATCAAGTCTCCGCGGAGGTCGGCCGTGTAGTTCAAACTTCCAAATCTGACCTAATGGCCATGGGCGTAGCTTTCGATCTGCTCCAGATGGCCAAGCGAATTGGCCCACAGTGCAAAGCCGCCAAATACGAAGATCTGTCTAGGGAGAAAAGTCTCACCCTGGATCATATCGTTGTTGATGATCGGAGGAGCCATCGGGCCTAAAAGTGATGACACAGAGGAACTCTCAATGAAAGCACCAATGTCGGTGTCAAAACCGGCGGATCTCGGGTAGGGGGTCCCGAACTGTGCGTCTAGGCGGATGGTAATAGGAGGCAGGGGACACGATGTTTTACCCAGGTTCGGGCCCTCTTGATGGAGGTAAAACCCTACGTCCTGCTTGATTAATATTGATGATATGGGTAGTACAAGAGTAGATCTACCACGAGATTAGAGAGGCTAAACCCTAGAAGCTAGCCTATGGTATGATTGTTGTCCTACGGACTAAAACCCTTCGGTTTATATAGACACCGGAGAGGGTTAGGGTTACACAGAGTCGGTTACAATGGTAGGAGATCTACATATCCGCATCACCAAGCTTGCCTTCCACGCCAAGGAAAGTCCCTTCCGGACACGGGACGAAGTCTTCAATCTTGTATCTTCATAGTCCAGGAGTCCGGCCAAAGGTATAGTCCGGCTATCCGGACACCCCATAATCCAGGACTCCATCACTTTTATTACTGGAGTTCTTCATGGAGCCTCTACATGATGGTTCATCAAGGATTTAATACCTTCTTGAAGTGTTCATCGAGATTCTTTTCAGAGGAGCTCAGGTATTCTTCATCTTGCATTTCAAAGTTCAATCCTTTCTCCTTTATCTTTTGAGGTGGTGTTATGTCATTCTTGACAATTTCCCTTCGTGTTCCATGATTCACAAGTTGTCCGGAATGACATATTTTAATCCCATCATTTTCAATTCGTTCATGAGATCCTATGCAACCCATCAATCGTTTCATTGGAGTTATCTTGGGTTATATTTCACCTAAAGCTTTCCCTAAGGATTGTTGCTATTTATGGTGCTCATAAATGACCCAAGTTCTTCATTTATTCTTCCGGTGAAATAAGTTTCTCGTCTCCTTGTTGATATCAATCCAATCTATTGTTTCCGTTAGTGGCAGAATTTCACCTCATAGTTTTGAGATGTTCTCCATAGGCCCACTACAAGCTTGTTTTCGTTATTGGTTTTCCAACAACTCCATTATAACCTTCTTGGAAGGGTGCTTTCCAAAATCATTTGTGGCAGAAGTTGTCGTTTTCTTCTCATTTCTTTCCTTTCCAACGATCCAACTTCTATTCTTTCGTTCCGGAGGTAGTGTGTTGTTGTTTTCATCATGTATCTTCTCATCTTGTCAAGCTCATCTTCAATTCCTTCCATTTACAAGCGGGGTGCTATCTAAATTATATCAGTTGTATTCCTTCTCTATCTTATTTTAACTGGAGTGTTGTGAATATCATTCCTCTTCTAACCGGAGTCTCATCCAAGTGCTTTCATTTTACCAAGTTCATAGTCTTTGCCTTCCATTTCCTACCGGAGTGTTGTCGTAATTGATCTTTATCGTTCATTGCACATCTCGTTTCAACCGGAGTGCTTGCATGTACTTTTTGTCCATTTGTAACCCTTTTCTTATGTCTTTCAACCTACAAGGTTCCCGTAAGGTTCCTTGTTCCTCCTTTCTAACGGAGTGTTTTCAACTTTGTTCATCTTCGTTGTATTCTTTCTTCCAATTTGTTCAACCTCTCAAGGTTCGTGGTTTCACTCGTTTGTCAAAGAAGCAACTTAGTTTTACCTCTTCTCTTCCTCTTCCGTTTCCCTTCGGTGTCATCCTAGATCTCGGGGCGAGATCCTCTTGTAGTGGTGGAGTGTTGTAACGCCCCAAGACCGACGCTTTAGATGCCTTCCATGTTTTCCGGGTTTTCGTCATGTGAGTTGTTTGGTTCATTGCATTCATCATTGCATCATGTCATCATGTCTTTAATCTTTCTAGCTCAACTAATTAATTTGTATGGATCTTCGATTCATTTAAATCGAGGGATATTCACATGGTGATTCTCTTTATAACATATCCTCCCAATATTAGGGGGGCTATAATAAATATTCCATCCTTTGGAATTTACCACAACACACTTGCAAAATATTCCATGCTTTTCTTACTAAATTCCTCATCTCCCAACTTTGCCCTAAATTCTTTCTTCGCTTTCCGGAGTTCCACCAAAAACCTCAACATTTTTGGACACTTCTATAACCAAGCCCTAGTTCAAACCCATTTGAATTAAATTCAAATGAGTTTGAATTACATCTTTCAATCATGCCTCTCCTATTTTTCGTCGACCGTGCACGTTTTTACGAGTCCGTGAAAATTATCCCCATGCCCAGATTACACCCCTACCTTCTCTTTCTTTTCTTTCTCTTTTTCTGTTTCGTTTTAAAATGGAAAAGAGTGTAGAGAGGAGAGAACCTAGCCCACCAAATTGGCTTAAGGCCCAGCCGCCGGCCTCCCTAGGCGCAACACTCCCTCTCCACTTGGGCCTCCTAGCAGACCGACCCACCTAACCCTCTAACCTAGCCCGATCCCCACTCCCTTCCCTCGTCCTCCCTCCAGCGCCGCCAGGAGAGGACCGCTTCGTGCTCGACCCCGCCTCCTTTCGATCCTTGCAACGTCCGTGCCCGATGCCTTTCCTCCTCCCGTCAACCTTCCATCGCAGCCGCCGCCGCCTGGAGCTTCACCACCGCCAAGCGCTGCCAGCTCCTCCTCCACCCCGCCTCTCTACAAACCCCGCGGATGCTTCTTCCAGCATCGCAGGATGCATCCAGGGAACCAATCCCCATGGCGCTGTCGTCTCAAGGCCACGCCGCCGATGGGATCCTGCGTGCCTCTGCCTGGATCAGGCTGCGCGCCTATTCCTGCCGGCCTCGACCTCCTCCCCGAGCTGGAGCCTCTCCTCCGTCCCTGTGCGCCGCCTCCCTTGTAGCACCCATCTCCTCGAGATGCTTCATCGCCCACAGCCTCCTCTCAGTCCTCCTCGAGCCCCTCGGCTCCCTCCACCGGAGCCGGCCAACTCCGGCTACCTCCTCTGCCTGCACCTGCTCGTCATCCTTGGGATCTACGAGAAGCAGCTTCGAAGCGCTCCAGCAGCCCGAGGTTGTAGCAGCATCGGTCCAGGCATGTCGGGCTCCCGAGCGCCTCCTCCCGCCGGCCCAGCATGCAGCAGCAGCGTACCACTTCGCCCTTCGTGCGTCTCCGCTTTCTGTTGATGCTAAGACCGTGGCTCTAAGACTGTATCTGGTTCGTCAAGTACTGTTGTCTCGGATTGCGCCAAGTACCACGGCGCTCAGAGCCCTCGGATCCGTCAAGTTCGACTACAACAAGTGTACAAGTACGCGGACTCACCAAGTACCACTTCATGTCGGCAAGACCCGCAAGTCGGACCCGGAACGATCGACGACTCGTGGACCATGTACAACTTCAGGCGCCGAACACCCGGGTAGCACAAATGCCAAGTACCCCAGAGACCACTTGGACATCAAGTACCGTCGAACCGCGAAGACTCTATGGATGTCAAGTTCCTCGCGTGACCCTGAACATCTAAGGAAACTTGTGCGACTAAGAACGTGAACCACTACCGACGAACCCCGAAGGACTCGAATTCGTCAAGTCCGCCTCCGAACCGGGAACCACTACTTTCGCTAACATCGAACCTGAACCGTCTGTAAACTCAAGCTTCAAATGTATAACCCCGAGATGACCGTCCGAGAATGAATGCTTGTGATGTGTTGTATGAGATGCCCGTGTTTGCTCCATGTCCGAATTGATCCTTGCACGTTCCTCGTTTCCTTGCCACCGTCATGTGGGAACCCGGTTTCTGGGAGCACCCCATCAATCTTGCATGGAACACTCACACCCACTTCCTTTTGCACCGGTATCTCCGTGAGCTTCCGGAACCGATTTGGTGCCGTGGCATCATTTTCGGATTCATCATGTGGCAACCTTTCTTTCCACCACGGTGACAGAATGCCCATATCTTATAACATGCCAACATTTTCATAAATATTGCATAAAACTTGCACATGCCATCCGCATCATGATAATAACCTTTAAATTTTTTAAAATTGTTGTTTACTTTAAATTGCTAAATGCACATGAGGGTTTATCAGAATTGTTGTTTGATGTTTCTAGCCTCATTTAAAATGCCTAACCGTGTATTTTACTCATGTTTCACCCCTTGCCATGTTTAATAACATTTAATATTGTTGGGTACCTAAACGAGAGAGAACTAAACAAGTCATGTGGTGTTTCGTCAATATGCAACTCGTTGCATATTGAGCTCCACTTAATTTGTAGTTTTGTTTGTGCACTTTGCCATGCCATGCCTCATTAATCCGGACATGCATCATACTTGATCGTGCATCATGCCATGTTTATGTGATGGTTGTTTACTATGTTGTTTGCTTCTTTCCGGTGTTGCTTCTTTGGGTTAGTTCCGATGACGTCGCGTTTGTGAGGATCCGTTCGACTACGTCCGTTTGTCTTCTTCATGGACTCGTTCTTCTTCCTTGCGGGATCTCAGGCAAGATGACCATACCCTCGAAATCACTTCTATCTTGGCTTGCTAGTTGATCGCTCTGTTGCTAGGCCGTGCAGCCTACCACTTGATATATCATGCCTCCCATATTGCCATGTCAATCCTCTAACCCACCTTTCATAGCAATCCGTTGTTTGGCTATGTTACCGCTTTTGCTCAGCCCCTCTTAATGCATTGTTAGTTGCAGGTGAAGCTGATGTTCGTTCCATGTTGGAACATGGTTATGTTGGGATATCACAATATCTCTTATTTAATTAATGCATCTATATACTTGGTAAAGGGTAGAAGGCTCGGCCTTATGCATGGTGTTTTGTTCCACTCTTGCCGCCTTAGTTTCCGTCATACCGGTGTTATGTTCCTTGATTTTGCGTTCCATACGCGGTTGGGTGTTATGGGAACCCCTTGACAGTTCACTTTGAATAAAAATCCTCCAGCAAGGCCCAACCTTGGTTTTACATTTGCCTAACAACCTAGCCTTCTTCCCTTGTGTTTCCGGAGCCCGAGGGTCATCTTTATTTTAACCCCCCGGGCCAGTGCTTCTCTAAGTGTTGGTCCAACCTGAGTGATGTCCGGCACCCCCTGGGCAACCAGGGTCTATGCCAACCCGACGTATGGCTCATCCGGTGTGCCCTGAGAACGAGATATGTGCAGCTCCTATCGGGATTTGTCAGCACATATGGGCGGCTTTGCTGGTCTTGTTTTACCATTATCGAAATGTCTTGTAACCGGGATTCCAAGTTTAATCGGGTCTTCCTGGGAGAAGGAATATCCTTCGTTGACCGTGAGAGCTTGTGATGGGCTAAGTTGGGACACCCTTGCAGGGCTTGAACTTTCGAAAGCCGTGCACGTGGTTATGGGCAGATGGGAATTTGTTAATATCTGGTTGTGGAGAACTTGACACTTAACTTAATTAAAATGAATCATCCGCTTGTGTAGCCGTGATGGTCTCTTCTCGGCGGAGTCCGGGAAGTGAACACGGTCTTGTGTTATGCTTGAACGTAAGTAGCTTTCAGGATCACTTCTAGTTCACGACCGTTGCATTGCTTCTCTTCTCGCTGTTATTTGCGTATGTTATCCACCATATATGCTAGTGCTTGCTGCAGCTCCACCTCACTACCCTTCCTACCCATAAGCTTAAATAGTCTTGATCTCGCAGGTGTGAGATTGCTGAGTCCCCGTGGCTCACAGATACTTCCAAACAGTTGTAGGTGCGGATGATGTCAGTGCAGGTGACGCAACCGAGCTCAAGTGGAAGCTCGATGAAGATCTTGTTTGTTGTGTTGTTTTCGTTTTCGGTTGATCAGTAGTGGAGCCCAGTTGGGACGATCGGGGATCTAGCATTTGGGGTTTTCTTCTTTTATTTTGGTTTCATAGTCAGACCTTGATTGTACTCTGGATGATGTATGTTAAACTTGTATTTGTGCGAAGTGGCGATTGTAAGCCAACTCTTTGTCCCTTTCTTATTCAGTACATGGGATTGTGTGAAGATTACCCCTCTTGCGACAAACCTACCTTGCGGCTATGCCTCTAAGTCGTGCCCCGACACATGGGAGATATAGCCGCATTGTGGGTGTAACAAGTTGGTATCAGAGCCATCCCCAACTTAGGAGCCCCCTGCTTGATCGAATCGCTGACGTTGTTGAGTCTAGAACAAAATGTTTTGAGTCTTAGGATTACATATATCGAAGAGTAGGATTCTTTTTACTCCTCAGTACCTTCGTCGCTCTGGTAAGGCCTCCTAACATAGAGTTTTGACTCTTCTCTCCTCAAATTTCACGAATTTTTTTTAGGATCACGCGGGTATCTTGGAATCTTTCCGATGGTTTTGTGACGAGAACATTGTTATTGGTGCCTCCTGACATTTATGGGTTGTGGCAGTGTCCCGGGGAGTTGAGCTCCGAGGTGTTGTCGTCACAATTTTATCGTTGCAGTTAAGGAATACCTGAGTTTCACCGACATCGAAAATCTCTTTTATGCAGTAGCTGGTGAGATAACCTCGACGCCCCCCAGTACTGGGGCGGGAGTTCGGGAGTATTGCCATAACTCGTATAACGGATGCTTTTCAAAGGTTGAGGTACACGATTTCCGAAGGTTTCTTGGTTATGTGTTGAAGGATGGATATAGCTGATGTAGGAATTGTTAGTTTGGGTGAGATATTATGCTTCCCCTGTATCCCCAACACCTGATTGCATAACCAGAAAGTTTCAGGAGTTTATAAGTGGGAATTCAAGTAGCTCGTAGGATATCTTTCCGACAGACACATGATACGATTTGGGATCTATCATATGTTTGTTTCCGGCTTATTCTGCAAGCCAAATCCTTTGTTTTGTTTTGAATTGTGATATTCGAGTTGCTTCAATGTCAAGTGTTGATTCCATACGTACCAATCCTTCATGATAATCGAGATTGTCATGTCAATCCTTTTCAACCGGTGTGCTTCTCTTCAAGTGGATCCGATCATTTCAACGTGCCCAAGATCAATTATCAGTTCTTCTCAACGGTGTTCATTTCATCCGTCCCAAGCTACCTTTGTTTTTCCCCCCCCCCCCCCCCTTTTTTTTAAAGATTCAGATTTCTTAATCATGTATCCTTTTATTTGTGAGCAGTCTCTTCAGTCTTTTCTTTCAATGTTTTACCCGGTGTTTCCTACAAAGATTCTAACAGAGCTTCAAGTTCATCATTCGTCATTCTTTTCTTCTCCGGTGGATTCAATTCAAGCTTTGGTATTGAGCATAGTCCTTTCATTTTGTCCAATGCTTTTCTCATGCCGGTGCACCTCATAATCATTCCCCACTTGCTATTCAATTGTTCCGGAGTGCTGAAGATATCTCAGTTGATTCGCGTTTCCATTGCTAATTCGCTTAAGCTATCTCGAGGTTGTTATCTTATTCAAGCCATTTAATTCAACCGGCGCAATCTCTCTTTTAAATCATTTCAATGGTGTTTCTTTTGAGTGGGCCCTAACCCACAGGTCTTTTCCTAGGATCTTACCTGACTCTTCTAATTTTCCCAGAGTTACACTCAAATTATTTTCCAAGTTTGACGTAAGAATGAGTTATCATCAGTCAAATGTCTTTCTCCAAGATCTTCAAATTTTTTTCATCGTTGGTTCAACCTTTCTAAATTTCATTCCGGAGTGTCTCAACAAATGCATGGTGGTGTTTCTCGTCATCATTCTCAGATTTGAAGACCGAAGAAGAGTTTTCCTCCAAATCTTATCCATTCTTTCAAAGATTTGTGATTCTAGCTTGATGCCATCCTCACAATGATTTTCGATTGTGAGATATTCTTTTCACCCATCCGGAGCAATTCAAGAGTCTTTTCAGTTTGATTCTCCGGAGCCCATCTTCTCAGAATTATTCATTCCAGCTTTCAGTTCTCATTCTCGAAATCATACCGGTGCATCATTCAAATATCCTCTAATCAGTCCACGATCTCTCCGTTCTCTTGTATCTAAATTCCCTCAAGTATCTTCATTCGTTCTCTAATTCTTACCGGTGATTCATCCCTTCACTTTGTTCGTTTTTCAATCCTACCGGTGGTCCATTGAGTTTATGCTATATCTCTCTTAATCCTTTCAACGAGAATAAGTAGTATGTCAAATCCGCTTTCTTGCCATCAATTTAAATTGGTGAAGGATACGCATAACATAATTCTTATTCTTGCTTCATCCAAGTGATTGATTCATTCTTCCAGAGTTTTTTCACGATGAGTAAATTCTCGGTTCAAGTGCTTCATATTTTTTCCTGGAGTTCCAAGCTCTCTCAATTATATCGTCGCAAAGCTCCATCTAAATCATTGCAAGGCTTCGCCTTGTGTTTTCAACTTCTCTTTCTTTCTATCATCCTTTTATTACTGGAGTTCTTCATGGAGACTCTACATGATGGTTCATCAAGGATTTAATTCCTTCTCAAAGTGTTCATCGAGATTCTTTTCAGAGGAGCTCAAGTATTCTTCATCTTGAATTTCAAAGTTCAATCCTTTCTCCTTTATCTTTTGAGGTGGTGTTATGTCATTCTTGACAATTTCCCTTCGTGTTCCATGATTCACAAGTTGTACGGAATGACATATTTCAAACCCATCATTTTCAATTCGTTCATGAGATCCTGTGCAACCCATCAATCGTTTCATTGGAGTTATCTTGGGTTATATTTCACCTAAAGCTTTCCCTAAGGATTGTTGCTATTTATGGTTCTCATAAATGACCCAAGTTCTTCATTTATTCTTCCGATGAAATAAGTTTCTCGTCTCCTTGTTGATATCAATCCAAAATATTGTTTCCGTTAGTGGCAGAATTTCACCTCACAATTTTGAGATGTTCTCCATAGGCCCACTACAAGCTTGTTTTCGTTGTTGGTTTTCCAACAACTCCGTTATAACCTTCTTGGAAGGGTGCTTTCCAAAATCATTTGTGGCAGAAGTTGTCATTTTATTCTCAATTCTTTCCTTTCCAACTTCTATTCTTTCGTTCCGGAGGTAGTGTGTTGTTGTTTACATCAAGTATCTTCTCATGTTGTCAAGCTCATCTTCAATTCCTTCCATTTACAGGCGGGGTGCTGTCTAAATTATATCAGTTGTATTCCTTCTCTATCTTGTTTTAACCGGAGTGTTGTGAATATCATTCCTCTTCTAACCGGAGTCTCATCCAAGTGCTTTCATTTTACCAAGTTCATAGTCTTTGCCTTCCATTTCCTACCGTAGTGTTGTGATAATTGATCTTTATCGTTCATTGCACATCTCGTTTCAACCGGAGTGCTTGCATGTGCTTTTTGTCCATTTGTAACCCTTTTCTTATGTCTTTCAACCTACAAGGTTCCCGTAAGGTTCCTTGTTCCTCTTTTCTAACGGAGTGTTTTCAATTTTGTTCATCTTTGTAGTATTCTTTCATCCAATTTTTTCAACCTCTCAAGGTTCGTGGTTTCACTCGTTTGTCAAAGAAGCCACTTAGTTTTAACTCTTCTCTTCCTCTTCCGTTTCCCTCCGGTGCCATCCTAGATCTCGGGATGAGATCCTCTTGTAGTGGTGGAGTGTTGTAACGCCCCAAGACCGACGCTTTAGATGCCTTCCTTGTTTTCCGGGTTTTCGTCGTGTGAGTTGTTTGGTTCGTTGCATTCTTCATTGCATCATGTGCATTGCATCATGTCATCATGTCTTTAATCTTTCTAGCTCAACTAATTAAATTGTATGGATCTTCGGTTCATTTAAATCGAGGGATATTCACATGGTGATTCTCTTTATAACATATCCTCCCAATATTAGAGGGGCTATAATAAAAATTCCATCCTTTGGAATTTACCACAACACACTTGCAAAATATTCGATGTTTTTCTTACTAAATTCCTCGTCTCCCAACTTTGCCCTAAATTCTTTCTTCACTTTCCGGAGTTCCACCAAAAACCTCAACATTTTTGGACACTTCTATAACCAAGCCCTAGTTTAAACCCATTCGAATTAAATTCAAATGAGTTTGAATTACCTCTTTCAATCATGCCTCTCCTATTTTTCGTGGACCGTGCACAGTTTTACGAGTCCGTGAAAATTATCCCCATGCCCAGATTCCACCCTTACCTTCTCTTTCTTTTCTTTCTCCTTTTCTGTTTTGTTTTAAAATGGAAAAGAGTGTAGAGAGGAGAGAACCTAGCCCACCAAATTGGCCTAAGGCCCAGCCGCCGGCCTCCCTAGGCGCAACCCTCCCTCTCCACTTGGGCCTCCTAGCAGACCGGCCCACCTAACCCTCTAACCTAGCCTGATCCCCACTCCCTTCCCTCGTCCTCCCTCCAGCGCTGCCAGGAGAGGACCGCTTCGCGCTCGACCCCGCCTCCTCTCGATCCTTGCAGCGGCTACGCCCGATGCCTTTCCTCCTCCCGTCAACCTTCCATCGTAGACGCCGCTGCCTGGAGCTTCACCGCCGCCAAGCGCCGCCAGCTCCTCCTCCACCCCGCCTCTCTGCAAACCCCACGGATGCTTCTTCCAGCATCGCAGGATGCGTCCAGGGAACCAATCCCCATGGCGCTGTCGTCTCAAGGCCACGCCGCCGATGGGATCCTGCGTGCCTCAGCCCGGATCAGCTTGCGCGCCTGTTCCCGCCGGCCTCAACCTCCTCCCCGAGCTGGAGCCTCTCCTCTGTCCCTCTGCGCCGCCTCCCTTGCAGCGCCCATCTTCTCGAGCTGCTTCATCGCCCACAGCCTCCTCTCAGTCCTCCTGGAGCCCCTCGGCTCCCTCCACCGGAGCCGGCCAACTCCGGTTACCTCCTCTGCCTGCACCTGCTCGTCATCCTTGGGATCTGCGAGAAGCAGCTCCGAAGCGCTCCAGCAGCCTGAGGTTGTAGCAGCATCAGTCCAGGCGTATCGGGCTCCCGAGCGCCTCCTCCCGCCGGCCCGGTGTGTAGCAGCAGCGTACCACTTCGCCCTTCGTGCGTCTCCGCTTTCTGTTGATGCTAAGACCGTGGCTCTAAGACCGTATCTGGTTCGTAAAGTACTGTTGTCTCGGATTGCACCAAGTACCACGACGCTCAAAGCCCTCGGATCCGTCAAGTTCGACTAGAACATGTGTACAAGTACGCGGACTCGCCAAGTACCACTTCATGTCGGCAAGACCCGCAAGTCGGACCCCGAACGATCGACGACTCGTGGACCATGTACAACTTCAGGTGCCGAACACCCGGGGTAGGACAAATGCCAAGTACCCCAGAGACCACTTGGACGTCAAGTACCGTGGAACCGCGAAGACTCTGTGGACGTCAAGTTCCTCGCGTGACCCTGAACATCTACGGAAACTTGTGCGACTAAGAACGTGAACCACTACCGTCGAACACCGAAGGACTCGGATTCGTCATGTCCCCCTCCGAACCGGGAACCACTACTTCCGCTAACATCGAACCCGAACCGTCCGTAAACGCACGCTTCAAAGGTATAACCCCGAGACGACCGTCCGAGAACGAATGCTTGTGATGTGTTGTATGAGATGCCTGTGTTTGCTCCATGTCCGAATTGATCCTTGCACATTACTCGTTTCCTTGCCACCGTCATGTGGGAACCCGGTTTCTGGGAGCACCCCATCAATCTTGCATGACACACTCACACCCACTTCCTTTTGCACCGGTATCTCCGTGAACTTCCGGAACCGATATGGTGCCGTGGCATCATTTTCGGATTCATCACTGTGGCACCCTTTCTTTCCACCACGGTGAGAAAATGCCCCATATCTTATAACATGCCAACATTTTCATAAATATTGCATAAAACTTGCACATGCCATCCGCATCATGATAATAACCTTTAAAATGTTTAAAATTGTTGTTTACTTTAAATTGCTAAATGCACATGAGGGTTTATCGGAATTGTTGTTTGATGTTTCTGGTCTCATTTAAAATGCCTAACTGTGTATTTTTCTCATGTTTCACCCCTTTCCATGTTTAATAACATTTAATATTGTTGGGTACCTAAATGAGAGAGAACTAAACAAGTCATGTGGTGTTTCGTCAATATGCAACTCGTTGCATATTGAGCTCCACTTAATTTATAGTTTTGTTTGTGCACTTTCCCATGCCATGCCTCATTAATCCGGACATGCATCAGACTTGATTGTGCATCATGCCATGTTTATGTGATGGTTGTTTACTATGTTGTTTGCTTCTTTCCGGTGTTGCTTCTTCGGGTTAGTTCCAATAACGTCGCGTTTGTGAGGATCCGTTCGACTACGTCCGTTTGTCTTCTTCATGGACTCGTTCTTCTTCCTTGCGGGATCTCAGGCAAGATGACCATACCCTCAAAATCACTTCTATCTTTGCTTGCTAGTTGATCGCTCTGTTGCTATGCCGCGCTGCCTACCACTTGATATATCATGCCTCCCATATTGCCATGTGAAGCCTCTAACCCACCTTTCCTAGCAATCCGTTGATTGGCTATGTTACCGCTTTTGGTCAGCCCCTCTTATAGCGTTGTTAGTTGCAGGTGAAGCTGATGTTCGTTCCATGTTGGAACATGGTTATGATGGGATATCACAATACCTCTTATTTAATTATTGCATCTATACACTTGGTAAAGGGTGGAAGGCTCGGCCTTATGCATGGTGTTTTGTTCCACTCTGGCCGCCTTAGTTTCCGTCATACCGGTGTTATGTTCCTTGATTTTGCGTTCCTTACGCGGTTGGGTGTTATGGGAACCCCTTGACAGTTCACTTTGAATAAAACTCCTCCAGCAAGGCCCAACCTTGGTTTTACATTTGCCTAACAACCTAGCCTTTTTCCCTTGGGTTTCCGGAGCCCGAGGGTCATCTTTATTTTAACCCCCCCGGGCCGGTGCTTCTCTGAGTGTTGGTCCAACCTGAGCAATGTCCGGCGCCCCCTGGGCAACCAGGGTCTATCCCAACCCGACGTATGGCTCATCCGGTGTGCCCTGAGAACGAGATATGTGCAGCTCCTATCGGGATTTGTCGGCACATCCGGGCGGCTTTGCTGGTCTTGTTTTACCATTGTCGAAATGTCTTGTAACCGGGATTCCAAGTCTGGTCGGGTCTTCCTGGGAGAAGGAATATCCTTCATTGACCGTGCGAGCTTGTGATGGGCTAAGTTGGGACACCCCTGCAGGGTTTGAACTTTTGAAAGCCGTGCCCGTGGTTATGGGCGGATGGGAATTTGTTAATATCCGATTGTAGAGAACTTGACACTTAACTTAATTAAAATGAATCAACCGCGTGTGTAGTCGTGATGGTCTCTTCTCGGCGGAGTCCGGGAAGTGAACACGGTCTTGTGTTATGCTTGAACGTAAGTAGCTTTCAGGATCACTTCTAGTTCACGACCGTTGCATTGCTTCTCTTCTCACTCTTATTTGCGTATGTTAGACACCATATATGCTAGTGCTTGCTGCAGCTCCACCTCACTACCCTTCCTATCCATAAGCTTAAATAGTCTTGATCTCGCGGGTGTGAGATTGGTAAGTCCCCGTGGCTCACAGATACTTCCAAACAGTTGCGGGTGCGGATGATGTCAGTGTAGGTGACGCAACCGAGCTCAAGTGGGAGCTCGATGAAGATCTTGTTTGTTGTGTTGTTTTCGTTTATGGTTGATTAGCAGTGGAGCCCAGTTGGGACGATCGGGGATCTAGCATTTGGGGTTTTCTTCTTTTATTTTGGTTTCATAGTCGAACCTTGATTGTACTCTGGATGATGTATGTTAAACTTGTATTTGCGTGAAGTGGCGATTGTAAGCCAACTCTTTATCCCTTTCTTATCCAGTACATGGGATTGTGTGAAGATTGCCCCTCTTGCGACAAACCTACCTTGCGGCTATGCCTCTAAGTCGTGCCCCGACACGTGGGAGATATAGCCGCATTGTGGGTGTAACATATTCTCTACAATTACTGAAATAATAGGTAACAGATAGTTTTGTGATAAGATAATTGGTAACGAGCAACAAGTAACAAAAGTAAATAAAGTGCAGCAAGGTGGCCCAATCCTTTTTGTAGCAAAGGACAAGCCTGGACAAATTCTTATATAGAGAAAAGGGCTCCCGAGGACACATGGGAATATCGTCAAGCTAGGTTTCGTCACGTTCATATGATTCGCGTTCGGTACTTTGATAATTTGGTATGTGTGTGGACCGGTGCTTGGGTACTGCCCTTACTTGGACAAGCATCCCACTTATGATTAACCTCTATTGCAAGCATCCGCAACTACAACAAAAGTATTAAGGTAAACCTAACCATAGCATGAAACATATGGATCCAAATCAGCCCCTTACGAAGCAACGCATAAACAAGGGTTTAAGATTCTGTCACTCTAGCAACCCATCATCTACTTATTACTTCCCAATTCCTTCCTCTAGGCCCAAATAATGGTGAAGTGTCATGTAGTCAACGTTCACATAACACCACTAGAGGAGAGACAACATACATCTCATCAAAATATCGAACGAATACCAAATTCACATGACTACTAATAGCAAGACTTCTCCCATGTCCTCAGGAACAAACGTAACTACTCACAAAGCATATTCATGTTCATAATCAGAGGGGTATTAATATGCATATAGGATCTGAACATACGATCTTCCACCAAATAAACTAACCAGCATCAACTACAAGGAGTAATTAACACTACTAGCAACCCACAGGTACCAATCCCGGACTTGGAGACAAGAATTGGATACAAGAGATGAACTAGGGTTTGAGATGAGATGGTGCTGGTGAAGATGTTGATGGAGATTGACCCCCTCCTGATGAGAGGATCGTTGGTGATGACGATGGCGATCATTTCCCCCTCCCGGAGGGAAGTTTCCCCGGCAGAACAGCTCCGCCAGAGCCCTAGATTGGTTCCGCCAAGGTTCCACCTCGTGGCGGCCGAGTCTCATCCGAAAAGATGACTTGTAATTTTTTCCTCATCGAAAGACTCCATATAGCAGAAGAAGGCCATCGGAGGGCCACCAGGGGGCCCACGAGGTAGGGGGCGCGCCCCCACCCTCGTGGGCAGGGTGTGCCCCCCCCTGGTGAACTTCTTGTGCGCATTTTTTTTATATATTCTGAAATTGACTTCCGTGAAGTTTCAGGACTTTTGGAGCTATGCAGAATAGGTCTCTAACATTTGCTCCTTTTCCAGCCCAGAATCCCAGCTGCCGGCATTCTCCCTCTTTATGTAAACCTTGTAAAATAAGAGAGAATATGCATAAGTATTGTGACATAATGTGTAATAACAACCCATAATGCAATAAATATCGATATAAAAGCATGATGCAAAATGGACGTATCAACTCCCCCAAGCTTAGACCTCGCTTGTCCTCAAGCGAAAGCCGAAATCGAAAAATATGTCCACATGTTTAGAGATAAATGTGTCGATAAAAATAAAATACGGACATGAGGGCATCATGATCATTCTTAGAACAGCAGCTTGTATAATTCTTCTCATATGATCTCTTATGCTAGAGTAACAATTCAATCACAATTTCAAGTATGAAGCATAAACTTCATTGAAAACTAACAAACTATAATCTCAGTCATTGGAGCAATTGCAATTTATCATAACAAAGGAAAGAGTCAATATAAGAGCTTTTCAGCAAGTCCACATACTCAACTATCATATAGTCCTTCACCATTGCTAACACTCATGCAATACTTATGGGTATGGAGTTTTAATTGCACACAGAGAAAGATAGGGGCTTATAGTTTTGCCTCCCAATGTTTTACCTCAAGGGTAATGTCAACAATAATAGTTCATGAAAACTCACATCCAATTAGCCATATATACCAGGATCTTTCCAACATGTTGTGCTTGCCAAAAGATAAAATGTAAAAAAGGAAGGGTGAAGGTCACCATGACTCTTATGTAAGGTAGGAGATAAAGGTAAAAGATAGGCCCTTCACATAGGGAAGCAGAGGTTGTCATGCGCTTTTATGGTTGGATGCACAAAATCTTAATGCGAAAGAACGTCACTTTATATTGCCACTTGTGATATGGACCTTTATTATGCAGTCTGTCGCTTTTATTTCTTCCATATCACACGATCGTATAAAGCTTATTTCCTCCACACCAATCAATCATACATATTTAGAGAGCAATTTTTATTGCTTGCACCGATGACAACTTACTTGAAGGATCTTACTCAATCCATAGGTAGATATGGTGGACTCTCGTGGCAAAACTGGGTTTAGGGATATTTGGAAGCACAAGTAGTATCTCTACTTGGTGCAAAGAATTTGGCCAGCATGAGGGGGAAAGGCAAGCTCAACCATGTTGGATGATCTATGACAATATAATTTATCTCAGATGTAAGGAAACATAGCCCATTACATTGTCTTCCTTGTCCAACGTCAACCCTTTAGCATGTCATATTTTAATAAGTTCTCACAATCATAAAAGATGTCCAAGATAGTATATTTATATGTGAAGACCTCTCTTTCTTTATTACTTCCTATTAATTGCAACGATGACCAAAACTATGTTTGTCGACTCTCAACAACTTTTATTCATCATGCTTTTTATATGTGAACTCATTACTCTCCATAAGATCCATATGATCTCTTTGTTTCTTTTTATTCTTTCTCTTTTCTTTTATTCACTCAAGATCATGGCAAAATAATCAAGCCCTTGACTCAACACTAATCTTTATTGTAGATCGTAAAGCAAAACTCACAACTAGATCATACTAAAACCTTTTTATTCTACTAGATCAAGATATTACCAAAAGGATCGAACTAAGAAAAACGGTAAAGATAAAAGTGATGGTGATACGATACCAGGGCACTCCCCCAAGCTTGGCAGTTGCCAAGGGGAGTGCCCATACCCATGTGATTATCTCTCCTTTGTTGGTGAAGAAGTTGATGGTTTTGTTGATGGCGTAGGCTTGTCGTCCTTCTTCCAAGGCATAGGCTCACCATCATAGAAGGATGATCGAGTCTCCTGAAACCTCAAATCTGCAGCCAAACTCATCCTCTTGAATCTATATTCATACTCACAGTTTTGATTTTGCAGGTCATAGATCTGGGCTTGGAGGTGCTCGATCTTCTCATGAAGCTTGAAGATGGCCTCCCCAATGTCCTTAATGTCCAACTTGTGGTTGTTGGTGAACTTCGTGATCATAATGTGATTGGAATCGATTCCACGCTCCACCATCTCCTGACACTTGAAAACTTCTTGCTCCAATGCCTCGAGCCTTGCCTCCGTGCTTCCGGTCTTCCTTGGTCCCTCAACATCATGGATGTGCAACAACCCCTCACGCATCTCAATGGTTTGAGAGTGATGCAGCACTTCCGCGAGGTAGGGGTTGATGACCTTCTCGAAGAACTGGTCCTTGGGGGCACTTGAAGACGACATGACGACATGGATCTGTCAGAAAAATAGCACGAAACAAAGACATGAGATTTTTGCGTCATACGGGAGTCAAAACCTCCGGGAGAATATATAATGAATTTTTACCGACCAAAATATGTGTCGTGTATGAAAATGGAGTCCGGAGAGCACACGAGGTGCCCATGAGGTAGGGGGCGCGCCTAGTAGGGTTGGGCGTGCCCTCCACCCTCGTGGAGCCCTCGTGTCCTTCCCGGACTACTTCTTATTTTTCTATTTTTCTAAATATTCCAAAACGGAGAAATATTGCCATTAGAACTGTTTTCGAGTCGGTTTACTTACCGTACCACATACCTATTCCTTTTTGGAGTCTGAAACGTTCCGGAAAGTGTCCCTTATGTATTCCTCGAGGGTTACGGTTTCAGTAACATTGGTTTCAACATTTATAGGATTACCTGAGATATAATGTTTAATTCTTTGACCGTTCACCACCTTCGCATTTGTGCCTTCGAAGTTGTTGATTTTTATGGCATCGGAACGATAGACCTCCTAGATAATGTAAGGGCCTTCCCATTTAGAGAGAAGTTTTCCTGCAAAAAATCTTAAACAAGAGTTGTATAGCAATACATAATCACCTACATTAAACTCACGCTTTTGTATCCTTTTGTCATGCCATCCTTTAACTTTTTCTTTAAATAATTTGGCATTCTCATAGGCTTGGGTTCTCCATTCATCAAGTGAGCTAATGTCAAATAACCTCTTCTCACCGGCAAGTTTGAAATCATAATTGAGCTCTTTAATAGCCCAATAGGCCTTATGTTCTAGTTCGAGAGGTAAGTGACATGCTTTTCCATAGACCATTTTATACGGAGACATACCCATAGCATTTTTATATGCAATTCTATAGGCCCATAATACATCATCAAGTTTCTTGGACCAATTCTTTCTAGATCTGTTAACAGTCTTTTGCAAAATTAATTTGAGTTCTCTGTTGCTCAATTCTACTTGACCACTAGACTGTGGGTGATAAGGAGATGCAATTCTATGATTAACATCATATTTAGCAAGCATTTTATGGAAAGCACCATGAATAAAATGTGAACCACCATGAGTCATTAAATATCTAGGGACTCCAAACCTTGGAAAAATAACTCCTTTAAGCATTTTAATAGAGGTGTTATGATCAGCACTACTAGTTGGAATAGCTTCTACCCACTTAGTGACGTAATCAACATCAACTAAAATATGTGTATATCCATTAGAGGCAGGAAAAGGTCCAAAATAATCAAAGCCCCAAACATCAAATGGTTCGATAACAAGTGAATAATTCATAGGCATTTCTTGACGTCTACTAATATTACCAATTCTTTGACATTCATCACAAGATAAGACAAACTTACGGGCATCCTTGAAGAGAGTCGGCCAATAAAAACCAGATTGCAATACCTTATGTGCAGTTCTATCTCCAGCATGGTGTCCTCCATAAGCCTCGGAGTGACACTTGCGTAGGATCTATTCTTGTTCATGCTCAGGTACACAACGTCTAATAACACCATCTACTCCTTCTTTATAAAGATGCAGGTCATCCCAAAAGTAATGTCTCAAATCATAGAAAAACCTTTTCTTTTGCTGGTATGTGAAACTAGGTGGTATAAATTTAGCAACAATGTAATTAGCATAATCAGCATACCATGGAGCAGCATGAGAAGCATTTATGACATTTAATTGTTCATCAGGAAAGCTATCATCAATAGGTAGTGGCTCATCAAGAACATTTTCTAACCTAGATAAGTTGTGTGCAACGGGGTTCTCAGCTCCCTTTCTATCAATAATATGCAAATCAAATTCTTGTAGCAGGAGAACCCATCTAATAAGTCTAGGTTTAGCATCTTTCTTTTCCATAAGATATTTAATAGCAGCATGATCCGTGTGAATAGTTACTTTAGAATCAACAATATAAGGTCTGAACTTATCACAAGCAAATACAACTGCTAAGAATTCTTTTTCAGTAGTAGCATAATTTCTCTGAGCATTGTCTAGAGTTTTACTAGCATATTGAATAACATTTTCTTATCAACTCTTTGCCCTAGAACAACACCTACATCATAATCACTAGCATCACACATAATTTCAAAGGGTAAATTCCAATCAGGTAGTTGAACAATCGGTGCGGAGATCAATGCTTTCTTAAGTATTTCAAATGCTTCTAAGCAATCATCATCAAAAACAAATGGTATATCTTTTGTATTAAATTAGTCAGAGGCTGAGAAATTTTTGAGAAGTCCTTAATGAACCTCCTATAAAAACTGGCATGACCAAGGAAACTTCTTATACCTTTCATGTCCTTGGGACATGGCATGTTTTCAATAGCGTCAACTTGGCTTTATCAACCTCAATACCTCTTTCAGAAACTTTATGCCCCAAGACAATGCCTTCATTAACCATGAAGTGGCACTTATCCCAATTCAAGACAAGGATAGTTTCTTCACATCTCTGCAAAACTCGATCAAGGTTTCTTAAGCAATCATCAAAAGAGGATCCATAGACGGAGAAATCGTCCATGAAAACCTCACAAATCTTTTCACAAAAGTCAGAGAATATAGCCATCATGCATCTTTGAAAGGTAGCAGGTGCATTACATAAACCAAAAGGCATATGTCTGTAAGAAAAAGTACCAAAAGGGCAAATAAAGTAGTCTTTGATTGATCATTGGCTGACACAGGTATTTGAGAGAAACCAGAATAACCATCTAGAAAGCAAAAAATGTGTATGTTTGGATAATCTTTTTAGCATTTGATCGATAAAAGGTAAGGGGTAATGATATTTTTTAGTAGCTTTATTTAATTTGTGGAAATCAATTACCATCCTATAACCTGTAATAATTCTTTGCAGGATCAACTCATCTTTACCATTAGGAACGACAGTAATACCTCCCTTCTTAGGGACACAATAGACATGACTTACCCACTGACTATCAGCAACGGGATAAATTATGCCTGCCTTAAAAAGCTTTAGTATTTCCTTTCTTACCACTTCCTTCATCTTAGGATTCAGCCGTTGTTCATGATCACGAACTAGTTTGGCATCTTCCTCCAAATTTATTTTTTGTTGACATAGTGTAACTAATGCCCTTAAGATCATCAAGAGTATATCCAATAGCAGCACGGTGCTTCTTCAGAGTTTTCAATAATCTCTCCTCTTCATGCTCTGAAAGGTTAGCACTAATAATAACAAGATATACCTTTTTCTCATCAAGATAAGCATATTTAAGAGTATCAGGTAACGGTTTAAGCTCAAACACGGGATCACCCTTGGGTGGAGGAGGATCCCCTAGGATTTCAACAAGCAAATTGTGTTTCAGGATGGGTTCCTGTTTAAAGAATACTTCATCTATTTCCCTTCTTTCATTCATAAACATATCATTTTCATGGTCTAGCAAATATTGTTCTAAAGGATCACTAGGAGGTACGGCAATAGAAGCAAGACCAATAATTTCATATTTACTAGGCAATTCCTCTTCACAGTGTTGTCTATGAAATTTAGAGAAATTAAATTCATGAGACATATCACCTAAACCAATAGTAACAACATCCTTTTTGCAATCTATCTTAGCATTAACAGTGTTCAAGAAGGGTCTACCAAATATAACGGGACAAAAAAGCTATCTTGTGGGGAACCAAGAATAAGAAAATCAGCAGGATATTTAGTTTTCCCACACAAGACTTCAACATCTCTAATAATTCCCAATGGTTAAATAGTATCTCTATTGGAAAGTTTAATTGTGACTTCAATATCTTGTAACTCAGCAGGTGCAATATCATGCATAATTTCTCTGTATAAGTCAATAGGTATTGCACTAGCAATAGCACCCATATCACACAAGTCATGATAACAATGATCTCCTACTTTAACAGAAATAACAGGCATCCCTACCACAGGTCTAGGTTTATCTTTAGCACAAGGTTTAGCAATTCTAGCAGTTTCATCACAGAAATAAATAACATGCCCATCAATATTATCAGACAAGAGATTTTTAACAATAGCAATATTAGGTTCAACTTTAATTTTCTCAGAAGGTGTATAAGTTCTAATATTGCTTTTACGAACCACAGTTGAAGCTTTAGCATGATCTTTTATCCTAACAGGAAAAGGTGGTTTCTCAACATAAATAGTAGGAACAATAGGATCATTATATGTGATAGTCTTTTCTTCAACTTTAATAGGTGCAGCTACTTTTACTTCTATGGGAGGATGATATTTAAACCACTTCTCCCTAGGGAGATCAACATGAGTAGCAAAAGATTCACAGAAAGAAGCTACTATCTCAGAGTCAAGTCCATATTTAGTGATAAATTTACGGAAAACATCGGTATCCATAAAAGATTTAACACAATCAAACTTAGGTGTCATACTTGACTCCTTACCTTCGTCGAGGTCCCAATCTTTAGAGGTGCATTTAATTCTTTCCAATAAATCCCATTTGAATTCAATAGTCTTCGTCATAAAAGAGCCAGCACAAGAAGTATCGAGCATGGTGCAATTGTTATCAGAAAGTCAAGCATATAAATTCTGAATAATCATTTTCCTTGAGAGCTCATGATTGGGGAATGAATATAACATTGATTTAAGCCTCCCCCAAGCTTGAGCGATGCTTTCTCCTTCGCGAGGCCAGAAATTATATATATAATTGCAATCACGATGAACAAGATGCATAGGATAAAACTTCTGATGAAATTCCAATTTCAATCATTTGTAGTTCCATGACCCCGTATCATCACATAGCTTATACCATGTCAATGCATATTCCTTCAAAGATAAAGGGAAGACCTTCTTATTAATAACATCTCCGGGTACACCTGCAAGCTTAAATAATCCACAAACTTCATCCACATATATTAGGTGCTCATCAGATGAATTGTTCCGTCTCCTGCAAAAGGATTGGCTAGCAGTTTTTCTATCATACCCGAAGGAATTTCAAAGAAGACATTTTCATTTTCAGTAGGTTCAGTAGGTTGAGGAGCAACTCTTTACTCTACTGGTCGGGGTGAAGATACCCCGAACAAGCCCCTCAAAGGATTACTTTCCATATTAACAAGTGACAGTAAATTTCAGCACACTATAAAATATTTTCCTTACCAAATTCCACCTACCAAAGGCGCTTCACTCCCCGGCAACAGCGCCAGAAAAGAGTCTTGATGACCCACAAGTATAGGGGATCTATCGTAGTCCTTTCGATAAGTAAGGGTGTCGAACCAACGAGGAGAAGAAGGAAATGATAAGCGGTTTTCAGCAAGGTATTCTCTACAAGCACTGAAATAATAGGTAACAGATAGTTTTGTGATAGGATAATTTGTAACGAGTAACAAGTAACAAAAGTAAATAAAGTGCAGCAAGGTGGCCCAATCCTTTTTGTAGCAAAGGACAATCCTGGACAAATTATTATATAGAGAAAAGCGCTCCCGAGGACACATGGGAATATCGTCAAGCTAGGTTTCATCACGTTCATATGATTCGCGTTCGGTACTTTGATAATTTGGTATGTGGGTGGACCGGTGCTCGGGTACTGCCCTTACTTGGACAAGCATCCCACTTATGATTAACCTCTATTGCAAGCATCCACAACTACAACAAAAGTATTAACGTAAATCTAACCATACATGAAACATATGGATCCAAATCAGCCCCTTACGAAGCAACGCATAAACTAGGGTTTAATCTTCTGTCACTCTAGCAACCCATCATCTACTTATTACTTCCCAATGCCTTCCTCTAGGCCCAAATAATGGTGAAGTGTCATGTAGTCGACGTTCACATAAGACCACTAGAGGAGAGACAACATACATATCATCAAAATATCGAACGAATACCAAATTCACATGACTACTAATAGCAAGACTTCTCCCATGTCCTCAGGAACAAACGTAACTACTCACAAAGCATATTCATGTTCATAATCAGAGGAGTATTAATATGCATAAAGGATCTGAACATATGATCTTCCACCAAGTATACCAACTAGCATCAACTACAAGGAGTAATTAACACTACTAGCAACCCGCAGGTACCAATCCCAGACTTGGAGACAAGAATTGGATACAAGAGATGAACTAGGGTTTTGAGAGGAGATGGTGCTGGTGAAGATGTTGATGGAGATTGCCCTCTCCCGATGAGAGGAGCGTTGGTGATGACGATGGCGATGATTCCCCCCCGGAGGGAAGTTTCCCCGGCAGAACAGCTCCGCAAGAGCCCTAGATTGGTTCCGCCAAGGTTCCGCCTCGTGGCTGCGAAGTCTCGTCCAGAAAGATGGCTTGTGATTTTTTCCTCATCAAAAGACTCCATGTAGAAGAAGATGGCCATCGGAGGGCCACTAGGGGGCCTACAAGGTAGGGGGCGCGCCCAGGGGGTAGGGCGCGCCCCACCCTCGTGGGAAGGGTGTGGCCCCCCTGGTGAACTTATTGCGCTCAGTATTTTTTATGTATTTTGAAAACGTCTTCTGTGAAGTTTCAGGACTTTTGGAGCTGTGTAGAATAGGTCTCTAATATTTGCTCCTTTTCCAGCCCAGAATCCCAGCTGTCGGCATTCTCCCTCTTTATGTAAACCTTGTAAAATAAGAGAGAATAGGCATAAGTATTGTGACATAATGTGTAGTAATAGCCCATAACGCAATAAATATTGATATAAAAGCATGATGCAAAATGGACGTATCACTCAGCAGGTGCAATATCATGCATAATTTCTTTGTATAAGTCAATAGGTATTGCACTAGCACTAGCACCCATATCACACAAGCCATGATAACAATGATCTCCTATTTTAACAGAAATAACAGGCATGCCTACCACAGGTCTAGGTTTATCTTTAGCACAAGGTTTAGCAATTCTAGCAGTTTCATCACAGAAATAAATAACATGCCCATCAATATTATCAGACAAGAGATCTTTAACAATAGCAATATTAGGATCAACTTTAACTTGCTCAGGAGGTGTATAAGTTCTAATATTGCTTTTACGAACCACAGTTGAAGCTTTAGCATGATCTTTTATCCTAACAGGAAAAGGTGGCTTCTCAATATAAGCAGTAGGAACAATAGGATCATTATAAGTGATAGTCTTTTCTTCAACTTTAATAGGTGCATATACTTTTACTTCTATGGGAGGATGATATTTAAACCACTTCTCCCTAGGGAGATCAACATGAGTAGCAAAAGATTCACAAAACGAAGCTACTATCTCAGAGTCAAGTCCATATTTAGTGCTAAATTTACGAAAAACATCGGTATCCATAAAATTTTTAACACAATCATACTTTTACCTTCGTCGAGGTCCCAATCTTTAGAGTTGCGTTTAATTCTTTCCAATAAATCCCATTTGAATTCAATAGTCTTCGTCATAAAAGAGCCAACACAAGAAGTATCGAGCATGGTGCGATTGTTATCAGAAAGCCGAGCATATAAATTTTGAATAATCATTTCTCTTGAGAGCTCATGATTGGGGCATGAATATAACATTGATTTAAGCCTCC